>NW_010100551.1:0-12634 GCF_000699245.1 Pterocles gutturalis | reverse complement strand
GCCCCAAGTGAAAACAGCTGTAACCCACCAGGCCAAACACCCACCGAACCTAACCTAACGTTCCGTCCCTACCCAACAGATGTGCTGATGTACCTAATGCAGCGCCCGAGACAGGGCAAACTCAGAGAAGCTGGGAAAAGCAGAGCTGTGTCCGCCCTTCCTGACAGGTCATCAATGAGTGAGCTCCGAAATCTGAGCGCTTTCACTCAGTAGTCTTAAAAATTACAGAAACTAAAAGAAGCGATACATGTTGGTTTTTTAAACTGTAAGTGAAGTTCTACCAGAAAGGCAGTGACGGGAGGGAGGGAAGGCCAATTTACTGTGTTTATTTCTTCTGCAGTTACAGGTTCCAGGATGTCTTGTGAACTTGAATAGACTCAAAAGCATTTCCAAGTGTAGGGACTGATCCTGTTCCTTCCTTAAAAATCAAAGAAACTGCCATCATTAACGGCAACTGGGATGCAGGCTAGATTTCATATCACCTTTTGTCCAGAAAAAAGAAAAGACTAAGCTGGAAAGAAAAATGCTGAAAGAATTTGAAGAATTCAGAATATTCCTACATAAAAGGCGGTTTGGCACACAGGATTAAATATTGTAACTCCTGAATCTCATCTGAGTAAGAATTTGCTGAGCTGTCCTGTGGATTAATTTACTGCAGTATGAACTCCAAAGAAACCCAAACCAGAGGCTGTCAGGTTACTGCGGTCACTGTCCTTGCTCCACGGGAAAGGAGCTCCATCTAGCTCCCTCCTAACTGCAAAAGGGTCCCAGATTTAGACTCAAATGAACTAGAACAGACAGCTGCCGCATCTAGCAGATTCTGGACTCTAGAAAGTTCTAGAGTGCTCACTGGGGTGATAAGACCCCCCCAAAAAAGATCCTACAAGAAGTAACAAAAAAGTGTTTACAGCACTTTTATAACTTTATCTACCCAGATGCAATTTGACTTAGACAAATTGAAAATGAAGAGATGTTTCATGCAATTCGGATAAAACTGACTGGAAAGTGAAGAGAATGTATAACAATATGTGGTGAAAAAATGCAAATACACATTTTCAACCTCATTTACACCACACTTAGGAAATTGTGCCTTTTGGATGAGATTAGCAAAATAGAGGAATCTGATATGGGGAGAGAACAGGCCACTGCTGTCAGGGCCCTGAGGGCACCAGAAGGCCTAATGGCCCTGGCCAGCCCGGACTGGGCCCCCCACAGCCTCTAGCCCATGCCCCAGCAGCCCCACTGAAGCTCAGCCGAGGTGTGCGTGTCTCTTGGATGGACATTTGACCTACGTCATCGCAGGAAGCTTGTCTCCTGGAGGGACCCTCTGTTAGCACACTGCAGCCTCACCCTCCAGCCCTGTCTCTGGTCCTGTCTCCTTTTGCTCCTGGCCAGGGTCGCTGCATGGATCCCGGGACTGGTTCATCACTGGCCTTGTCTGGGGCTGCTGCTGTACTTGCACAGCTTGGGGAGACCTGAATTCTGTTTTCCAAAACAGCTTAAACATTTGAGCACTGAGTCTTGGCGATCCTCTGTCACATTTCTTGTAGACTCACAACTGAGTTTCGAAAGTGGAACACTAGCATCTGTGGGTGCGTGAGGATTTGGATTAAAGCAGTCTGGTTCTCCAAATATCGAGCAGCAGTTGCCAACAATCTGTTTGCACCTCTAATTATAGATAGAAAAGATTATAGAATTGGCAAGCAGATTTTATTTTTTCCTGAAAAAAGGAATGACTCAGTAAATTTGATGAAAAATGAGACCAAAGCAGTTCAGTGACAGAGATCAGTGTTGGATTCAGAAATGACCAAACCCTAGTTCATTCTTACAGTCTGTCAGGAAGGAGCAATGGGACAGGGAATATTTTGCACATAAGAAGAATGTAAATTCCTTCCTAGATTTAAGCAGGACCTTTTCTATAGCCTAGGTAGCAACTGCTTTCATTCCAAGCAGCTAAAACACAGGCTACAGAGCAAGGTCTCAATGCAAACAGCAGCCTGACTTTGTCCACAAGAAAATTTGAGACCTCTTTCAACATCCTACATATTCCAACTGAGCCTTGTGAATCATCTTCAGCACCAGTAAGAGTTAAAAGATAAACAAGGCTGACACAGCTTCTAGCATTTGTGGAGGTTTTGGGTGGGTTTTTTTAACTGCCGTACTAATTAGAGGTGTTAAAAACCTGACTTGGGATAACTAACATAGTGAAAACAGCTTTTTGAGCTGGACTGCCTAGTTTTACTTCTCTTTACCCAGACTGCTTTTCTCCAGTAACCAGAAGGGGTTTCTGCGAATCACTGACACAGCTCTCTCAGTTTGCTACTCGCTGTATTTATCTGGAAGTAAGTAAAAGACAGCTTTGAGCATCAGGAAGCAAAAACAGGATCAAGAGCCAACACGCACACTCTTCATGCTAAGTTTCCTAACAAAGCCAGGCAGTTTGTAACCAAGGCAGGTGCCCAGAGCAGACCTCGGACCGTACCTGCCCAAGGGCATGCTGAAGCAACGTGGGATGCCCAACAAAGCGAACATTATCGATCTTCAGTTCAAACTTTTTGCCACACATATCTGACTTGGTAGCCAAAATTGTTGCCAGGATGACATCTGAAAACCTTGAAGAGCAGAAAAGGAAGTTATTACAATTTTCAAACAGCATACCCCCAGAATATTCCTCCAAATACAGGAGGGGGAAAAAAAAAAACACACTAATGAGTTTTTCAAGTATTGTAAATTTTGTCTAAATTGTTGTACCTGGAGTACCACCAATTACGGAAAATTAAGAGCCCCTTAATTACATCTCTCAGATCATCACAATTATAAAACAGGAAGCATTCATGACAAAGACTGCAAGGTCATGCTTATTTAATTACATGCTCAGCAAAATACATTGGAAAGATTAGATGCAGTTTGCTTAAATATAAAAACAGCTCGAGTTAGCCATTGCCTGGATTTAGCTGCAGGTTAATGAACTTCCTAAGCAACTACATATCAACACAGCCTGTCACTCAAGCACAACAGAGATCTTTAAGCCACCCGACATGGCAGAGGGAAAGGCAAGAAAGAGCTGACTCAGTTAGAAGAAACACACATTCAACGCTCATCCCTCCTTTCCCAAAGCTCATCGTTGAGACTCAAAGTTACTCACGTAACAGATCCCAACCTGTGGTCAACAGACCACCGGGACCCTTCTGAGAGCTGCCTGGCCTCACCTGGGCTTTCTCATTTCATAAACCAAACCGAGACAAATTCATGACAGGTCAGGCCTTTCCCAACGCTGACCATGGTGTTACTGGATTGCTCTGGAGCAGCAGTGGGAAGAAATCAGCTGTGAGACAGGAGGGCACAGATCTACAAGGAGAGTGCCCTGTAAAATACAGCTACCACTGCAGAAACAGGCAAGAATCCACTGTGACAAGGGAGGAATTCTGCAACTGCTCTTTCCAATAACCTTGCAACATTGGTCTGGTCTCTACAAACACTTGTTTCCGGGAAGAAATCAGCTGTGAGACAGGAGGGCACAGATCTACAAGGAGAGTGCCCTGTAAAATACAGCTACCACTGCAGAAACAGGCAAGAATCCACTGTGACAAGGGAGGAATTCTGCAACTGCTCTCCTTGTAACATTGGTCTGGTCTCTGCAAACGCTTGTTTTCCTCCCCTGAGACAGAGAAGCTGAAATCCACAGGGAAGAGGAACTCAGCTGCTGGAGGGAACTTGCTGTTCTAGAATAGGAGCACAACAAGGTTTGATATTAGCAAGTTCTTTCCTCAGCTGATTTCTCGGAGGCTCCCATTTAACCAAACGAATTTCAAAACAGTTTCTGATGAGACCATTTTTTAAAGAGTGAAAATGTATATTTCATTTTCTTTATTTACACTCGGGGATGTGTGCCCCTGTCAGACCATCCCCCTCCACCAGGCAAGTATCCCAGATAACCCAGTATCACTCAGAGAAGAGGGCAGGCATGGGTGTGTGCTGCGCTCACCTTATCTCTTGGCCACAAGCGAGCCCTCGATGCCCAAAGAGTTACTGTACCATATTCCTGGTTCAGCCTGAGTTATGGAGTACTACAAAAATTAAGACAAATGCACGTAGACAGGTCTTTTGTGTGCATCCATCTGCATATGACCCTGGGGGCATTTCTGTTTTAGACCTACATATACTGAAGGTAAAGGACAACACGGGGCTTTACAAGCTGTCAGAGCCCCTGGTGTCTGCACAAACAGGTCATCCTGACCACAGCACGCTGCTTACGTTTGGCTTATGGAAGGAGCAGCTGGGTACAAACATCCAAATCCCCGTCCGCTCTGCTCCAAACACCGCTAAGGGCAAGCAGAGAGATGGGGAGACTAGCCAGAGACTCCTGGGGCCACTAAGACCATGCTCCTTGCCTACCACGCTGCACTGGGCTTGCACAACACACGGAGTTTGTGAAGAAAGGGCCAAGCATCCTCAAACAGGACCTGGACTGACAGTGCCTGGAGATCCCACTCCAAATAGGAAAAAAGTCACCATGACAGCAGTGGGCTTTGCCCCCTCTTTCAGCTTGTTCATTGCTAGGCTCATCATGGAGCCAGGAAGGCTGTTAACAGCAATGGATCCAAAACAAGCACATGTTTTGGGGGGTGCAGGGAGAAGGAGGGTAAACTAGAAAATGCCTTCTCGCTGGTAAGAAATGAGTTACTCTTCCCTCCCTCATCCTTGGCAAAGGATACCTTGGGAGGTGGAAAACTGATCGTTATGATTACTTTAGCCACTGTTAAGATTTGACTTTTACAAGGAACTACACCAGCGATCTTTGAAGAGATAAATGTGGTACCGAATGTAACAGTTCAGCAGTTCCCAGGAGAGCTCAGGACACCGACAGCCCTGTCTGCCCTACCTGCGTGTGGCTCTGTGAGGAGGCGGAGATTAAAAGGTTGATTTGGTAAAGCCCTCACTGTCTTCTCACTAGAGGAGATTTCTCTTCCTGGGAGAGTACTGCAGCTGCAGCCAGAGGACACGCTCAGCATAGCTAACCTTGTGATGGGTTACAGGGGTACAAACACCTGCCATCATCACAGAATCTCCCAAAAGTGACCTGGACTCCAGCCCCTTTCTCTTCAGCTGACAGCCTAGATTTATTGGCTTTGCTAGGTTGGGGTTTTTCACCCCCAACACTCTCTATAATTTATACATTAGGAATGATAGGGAGATTGAGGGACAGCAGATATGTTATTCCCATCATTTCAATTCATCATCTCATTTTAGAAAACAATACTTTTACTTTAGATATTTTCATGCTGATTTTCTAATCTCTGGGGTGTATTAAAATGACCTAAAAATGCTGACTTATCGGAGCCCAAGAGTTCATTAGAAGCAGACTGGGTTTCACAGTCGGGCAGTAAGAGCCCCTTTGTCTTTTATGAGATTAATCTGAGCTTTGTGATTTCCAGAGGGAAGCAAACCTCTCCTCTACTAAGGAATTAAGCCGACAGAAAATAAATACAAAAAACAAAAGCTTTGATTTGCCCAAAATATCCTACCGCTCCTATCACAAGCTCAACAGAGCAGCAACAGCGGACAAGCCAGCAGTACGATACAAACCACACTAGTGCAGACCAACTGCTGTCACCTCCGGAAACCCAGCTGAGCCACCAATTGCTCTAGCACATGGAAAAGGAGGGGGAGAGAATCTCAAACACTAATTCATTTTTTCCCTGAGAATGGATAATCATCTTTTATATGCCATAGGAATTCAAAGCCAGATTTTTATACAGAATTCTTCTTTGAAGTAGTTTAGAATGGGAGCTGAGTATCTAGGTGAACATCTTTACGTTAAGCAGGGGCTAGAGATGCAGTTTAACAGTTCTGGGGCCCTGGGCAGAGATAAGCACTCTTCCCTCTACGCATTCAGAAACGGGTATAATGCAGTCATCCGGTTTAGCTTAGTGGGGCACCAAGGAAAAGCAACCAGAGCAGCTGCCCAAAACCAGGTCTCCAAAGAGCTCTCCGTAATTACTGTGGGATTAAACAGTTTACTCACTGATCTGTACTTTTAAGTCATTGCTCATCAGAAAGCAATTTGGTTTAGGGCTCCTTGTTGGACTAACTACAATGCCAAGGCTACACTTGTTGCATTCTCGGAGGATCACAACTTTTCTCAGTTCACAAAAGGGACAGTACCACAGCCATTCTGGATACCCTACAGGAAGCACAGGAATGTTAGTAGGACCTGTGTAATTATCCTAGCTTAAACCTTTAGCAATACTTTTCCTGCAGACATTGTGATTTAGCATATAATTATTTCATCATTCGGTGTAAAACAGAAACCAGAAACAAAGCACAATTAAAAGGATGGTGAGAAAAGAAAGCCATTCTAGACAAAGGTGATTGTTTAGAACGTTTGGTCTTACCCCGAAACCAATTGCTCATCAGTTAGAGGACATTGGTCTCTGAAATGGGAACATGGCCATAAACACAAAACAAAAACACAACAAAAGAAAATAAACGAAGCAAGTACACAAAATACAAAAGAAAAAAAAGATAATATTAAAAACCAGGATGAACTATTAAGGGTTAAACTCCTGTAAAGGAAATATAACTATTGAGACGAGTTAACAGTTAATGGTAGGTGAATTCCAGGGATATACTGCAGGCCTAGACTGACTACTCAGAGAAAACAGGCGAAGGCATTTTAGTCCTCTCGCTAGCTGCTGTAATGTGCTCCCACGATACGCTGCTTTTATGGAGCTGTATTTACACCATATGTTCTTAATTCATGCTTACCTTAAGAGAAAATAGAAGAACAGATTCTAAACTTCAGTTTCTTTTCTAGACTATTACTAGCGTTTCCACCAAAGGACCATCCCGTGCAGCCCCAAATAACCCACAGCGCTTCACAACTGGTTCTGGTGCTTCCATACCCACAAGACTTAGAAAAAGAGGATACCAAACATTTATCTTTGAGTGCACAGCCAGGATTCTGTAAAGGGCCTTGCACACAGAGCTGCTGCTGCTGCCCCCAGGGATCTAAACAATAGGCACAAGTCTGGCCAGACCCACAGCACCAGCATGAAGTCATTCTTCATCTCTCTCTGCCCCAGGCAATAAGTAGAAACTTAGGAAGAGCAGGCTGAAAAAGTTTTCAAGGCAAAGAACATGAAAACCTTTACAACAGGTGTACAGAGCGAGGCTCTGCTAACAGCTATACCCACTTCTACAGCAGAGAAACAAACACCTACTTTCGTTTTAACAGCAGCTGCTCTTTTTTCCAAATAACAAGGAAAAAAGGACTTGTTTCCTGAAACAAATGTCCTAAATATACTGAAAAAATAATCTGATAAAAGCTTTATACTGTCCACCTTAGAAATGGAAGACAAAATGAAAGCCTCCTACAATTATTTAATCCAAAAGAGAGCAGATTTCTACTGGTCATGTTGAAAAGGGAACCTAGAGCAATCCTAAAAAACAAACTATACAAAGGGGGTGATGTTACAGGAAGGGTGTTTAAAGGGACGGACGGATGAATGGAAAAGCACGGGCTCACAGAAAGGAAGCCTTTCAGAACAAATACAAGGAAGAACACTGGAGTTCAGTGAAAAAGGGACAGAGGATATAGAAATGTTATCACAGGAGAACTACTGTTCGTTAGAAAGGGACATTCAAGTCCCTGTTTGTCAGTAACTTGGGGTTTTTTTATAACAGAAGCGTTTGGCCAATTAATGACATCGATGCTGTCAAACTTGCTAAACCTCCTTCAGTTAGTCAGTTATGCTGATAAAAAAATGCAAAGTCTGGTGTAACATATGTTACCGTATGTGCACCTTCATTAGGATTTTTGCTGGCAGACTAGACCACCTTCAGAAAAACTACAAAAATAACTTCAAACCAATTTAATGAAGCATGGCTTCAAAAGAGCAACTGCCTCACGTTTTTTCCAAGGAGGAGGAAGAGACTGGCAGGCATCTCCATAGGCTGTGAGGGGTAGGTATTTATGTATTACGGGTAAAGCACTCAGAAACTGAAGGATGTTTTGAAGACAGCAAATGACCAAAGGCTGAGAAGAAGCCAACAAAGAGAGACACTTGACAGGCAATTTGTTTTGACAGTGACAGATTCTTCTGAATACCTTTTTGTTGGGTGGCCTCTATCAACACACCTCAACCTCTTTTGCTGCTTGACTTGCTTTTAAAAGGAAGAAAAAAAAAAAATCTATGTTCTGAAGACCCAAACACACAGCTGCATTGAACAGAAATTAATACAAGGAAATACACACCAGTAACCTAGAGGTAGGATTATCATGAATAGGCTGCAATTGTCTACAAAAAACAAAAAGCATAACAGTGACCAGGATATTTGAGTCTGAAGGCTAAAAGAAATCCAGTTATGCGTACAAATATGCTACATGGAAATGGAGAGTTAGGGCACTCAAACTGATGTAATTTTGTCCTTTCTCAGGCCATAAAGAAATACATACACCTCAGCTGCTCCAGGAAAGGTCAGCTCAAAACTGGGTTGGATCTGGGTTCCAACAGCTTGGGAAAAAAATAGTGATATGGCTGTCTTTAACTTACTAGCAATCTAGCACCAACCGCTGCACCACTGCACTGTGGGAGAATGAACTTCCAGGGACAGAGCTGCCACGGGGGGAATGGCTCTCACAAACCCCCTCGCTCCATTCCTGGTCTCTGCAGCCTGATCTGATTCAATGGGAACATACAAACCACAGCAAACAGGAGCCCAGGAGCAAAAATTCGTAACATTGGTGAGGAAAAAACCCCATGGGCTCAGCAACAATAATGGTTTTACAGTTAGACTCCCTCCTTTCCTAGTTTACAAACCCTATGCATCTCGCTCTCTCCATCTGCACCTTTGTGCTTCCACTCTTCCCTTAAAATCTCTCCTACTGCAAGGCACCAACTTCTGTTACTCCCAAAATGGTCTGATACAAATCATAAGTCCGAGCAACCTTTTGTACACAGTTTTGAAGATCCCTGTTTGTTCTGCGCTGGAAGAAGTGTACCTAAAACCTGAGTATTTTTTCAGCTGTAAGACCAGTGAAAGGTATTAACTCTGCCAACAAACCTCCTCTTGTCTAACATAAATTAACAGGACTCAGTATATAAGGAATATCCATTATTTCTTCTACCAGCTGCTCTCACTGAAGAGAAGGAAACGTTTAGCTGCTACATCAGTTGTATGGGATGCGTTGTAGTTACAACACTGATTACAGTGGCATTGGGAAAAAGCTTTTCAACAAACAAACTTGAAACTAATGTAACTTTGAAAGAGACTCTGAATTTCTGAATGCAGATGGCCAGCCATGCAAGCAGCACAAGCAGTGTGCTGGACCTCCATTGCTGGCTTCTATCAGAACCAGCACTTTCAGAGCAACATAATCGCTCCTTTTCTTCTGTTTTCCCTTCATCTGCATGGCAGCTATACACAGATCCACAGGAGATAATACAAAGAGACTTCCTGCAAACAGACCTGTGTTGGCTGACACCTCAATTTCATTTAAGTAGATATAAGGCTTATAAACACTGACTTTAGTAAGCATCTGGTGCAGATACTGCAGCATGAATTTGTATGTATTGCTAGATACAAAACTGTAAAAGTGACAGCTTCTTTTTTCAGAAGACCATCACTGCGGGGGGGGATTCCTGTCTTAATGTTCTTTCATTCCATGCTTCAGAACTGTGATACTTTGTGCTCAGTGAGCCCAGTTGAGAGATCAGAAATTATTTTAAACACTAAAAGCTTAATAACAAATACCTGACCAGGAGATTAAGCACTATTTTTTAAGCCCAGAGCTCTGGACACCACTACAAGGAAATTATCTAAATCTTTGTTTAATGTAGGTCACATGCCAGCATATTCAATCTACTTAAAACCAGTTTCAGGAAAACACTAGCAGTTTTCTCATCTGACCATAAGTTGGAATGATAAAAGCTTTTCCTGTGCCACTGTAGTAGCCACATGCTGCATCACACTAATTCAGCACCACAGGTAACGTGCAGCCAATGCAGCTCCGCATTAGGTGCTTTGTCCAACCTGCTAAAATGGCAGAGGCAACAAGAATCAGTATCAGACAGAAGCTGGGACCATGCCAACACCATCTTAATCTGTCTAGGGAAATACTAGAGACAGGGTTTTGAACCACAGCCAACAAAATCCCTGAGATAACCAGCAAACGCGTGCACTGAGCCTTCCTAATGTGCAGACTAGCTGTGTCCACAGCGCAGTCCGAAACGCCCACTCATCAATTACTAAACTTAAAAAACCACGGCTTGCTCCAGCCAGAGTGGTGCCCTGTACCATACTGCACTCACTGGAGACATGACAGAAGGCTGCATTTGAAGGTTTCAAAGACACCAGAAGAGGCAAGAGATACAAATTACCTCAAGTAAATGTATTTTCATAAGATCCCAGTCCTGGAAAATATGAATTGATGAACTTTACTATCATGGGTGATTTTAATTTCAGCTAAACCATTCTCAGTCAAAGTTAAGAACAAGCTTACATTTTGTGACGGTGGGATCCAAATTTTGTTCTGGGAGGCAAGTGATGAGCACTTCTTTTTTACTCTTATATGAGAGAAGAGCAGCAACTACCTCATTGGAGATTAAAACACACATCATAAAAAAGATCCACAACTGAACTATGAGTCAACAGACAAAAAAAACCCCTTTTTCTTTCCCAGAGTTATCTCATATCTGATAGTGATAAATTCACAACCATGCAGCAGATTTCAAATTTTCTAAAAAATCTAATTAGAGGGTCCATTCGTACATATATGCATGCTGAACAACACACTGCCTATTTTCAGTGCCTTTGTTACCCACTGATTTCCTATAATTGAAAAACTATCTTTAAGTCTTTGTTTCCTTTTCAGCCACTATTTCACTTCACAGACACAAGGGCAGCTACATCTGGAGAAACAAAATTAGTTATTAATTAGTGCACAGCAATTCCATACGACAATTACACGAGCTAGGGAAGAATTTGAGGCAACTGAATAATATATCCAGTTAGAGGAGGCAGGTAAAGAAAAGTGGAATGTTGCCAAAGTATTAATACTCCTAGCTTTGAAAGAGTAATATTGCCTTTCTAATGAGCACAAGATACCTGACGTATGCCTTGCCCAGAAAACAATAGATTCAGTAGCATTCCCTCATGAGAAATTCCACATTACTAAGCACTAATTTGCTCATAACGTGGCATTAAAGCATCTCTTTGTAAGTTGTTTTCTATAAAGTCCAAGAGAATCTGCCTACTGAACTAGCAGGCAAGAGGCCACCCCTCCTCTGTTTCAAACTCTTAGGCAAGGAGAAGCGTTTTCCCCTACCTGGAGTCCCCATCTTGATCTTCTGTGGTATCACCAGAGCTATTCACAGCATATCGACTCCTTGGTTTATCTAAAACAAAGAATAAAGAAAGATTTTTCAAGGAACAATCTCCTTAAAGTGCTCATTAAAATAAGTGCATTAAGAGAATACTTGTCTGTGACCTTTTAAAAATTATCTATAACAGAGATCTAAAAAAGGTAATATAAAAAGGAAGGGTCTTTCTGCTTTTAAGGTAGAAGTACCAGATTTTGGTTTTTCTATTCTCACTCAAAAACACATCAAAAAACAGGAAAAAGAGGTTTTCATCTTCAGGGTATAAAGATGAGAAAGCAAAACATGCACAGAAACAATTTTTCTCTCAAGTGCCAGGTAACAGTTTTCAGTTCTAAAGAGAGTGGAAAATAAAACTCTGACCAATGCATTTCCGTCATTATTGCTGAGGTTTCAGGACAATGATAATGCTCCAGAAGCCTCGCCTGCAGTCAGTTACCAAAATCCTTTACCAACAAAAAGCAGGAGCGGGGCAGGAGGGAAGCAGCCAGCCAAAAAAACCCGCATTTCCAGATTTTACCTATAAAAACAAAAAAGGGTTTGAAGATGATTCTCTCTTGGTAAGAAGTGACTCAAAACCTAAACAGGACGTCAAACCTCTCCTGATATACAGCAGTTACCAAGTGACCCAGGTCAGGCAGCCTCATTGCTCTGCAGCACCTTTCGGCTCTGCACCAAGCCCCTCGGTGGGACCCTGGCCCTGACCGCAGCACAGCAGGCACAGCCGTCCCGTCTCCTGCCCCACAGAGCCCTGGCCGTGGGCAGCTCCCAGCCCGGCACAGACACCATCCTGGCTTGGGAAGGTCAGAGGAAGAGGTACAACCAGCACCAGCTCCACAACAGCCCCCTGGCACCTGAAGGGCCCCATGTTTGTGTTTTCCAGAAGAAATCGAACCACCTGCACCCCGTTATTCAGCACAAAGGACCAAAGTCTCTCAGCTTCTCCCCATTTTTGGTTAAAGCTCACTGACTGTCTCCTCAGGTCAGTGCCACCCCTTCTGCCCCTGCCTCCTCCTTCCCCCACACCTCTTCAACCCCACAGGGCTTCAGCTGACCCGGGAACCACAAGGAGTCACTGGGGTGACAACAACACCTGGCAGTAATGGAGTTCAATTAATGCAGGGCGTGAGGGGGCCAGGCCCTCTGTGGGGTACGAGGAGTGTGAAGTATGTACCCCATGGGGCTACAGGGCAAGGGGGGTGTGTGGGGGACACCAGGCCGTGTGGGGGGACACACCAGGCCCTGTGGGTGGG
>NW_010100550.1:30518-36426 GCF_000699245.1 Pterocles gutturalis | reverse complement strand
ATAGATATATATATTAATATATAATTTTTTTTAAAATGTAATTTTTTCCCTAACCTTGCTCATGCAATCCCAAAAACACAGCTCACGACAACCCTCATATTGTCCCAGCAGAGGACTGCGGGCGCTCAAGCAGAGGCCAGACCTGAGCACAGGAGGAAATTAAAAGCACACTTCAGTTCCCTGGCCAAGGGGTGAAATCCCAGCCAGCAGCAAAGCTCCCCAGTGTCTGGGACTTCACCTGAGGCTTTGCAACCTTGAGAACTGTGAGATGGCGCCGTTCCGGCAGATGCTGCTTCAGCCTCGTCTTCTAAAGCACGGGAGAGAGATTTCCCTCCTCCGTGTCGTTCACACCGTAGCAGAAATCTTGCAAAACCTCAGGCTGAGGTGAGCTCCAGCTGACACAGTGCTGCTGGTGGAGTAAATCCCCAACATCCCTGTTTCTTTTGTGGAAGTCAGCTTCTTTGCAAAAAAAAAAGATGAATTTGGTCCACATGTGGCTCATGGTTTTCATCACACTTCCAACATCGAGTTTGAACAACTCCTTGGCCAAAGCTTCCCCTTTCCCTCTCCTGTTCTCCGTGGCAGCTCCTCGGGGTCCTTTTCTGCCCTGGGATGGTTTCATACAGTGTTGTACATGTTTACAGACATAGATACATCTCCCCTGGATCTGTTATGCTGACTTATAATTATAGCAACTTCAACAACCCAACCAAACATCAACAACAACAAAAATCCAGTCCTTCCCAGCATTAAATGAAACACATCGATCCAAGCACTGGAACATCTCACCACCCATAAAAACCTTTCAGACCTAAAAAAAAAAAAAAAAGAAAAATAAAGAATTAAATAAATAGCAATGCTCAAACATTAATCCATTAGCAATAAATTAAAGGTGAAATAAAAATTAAAATAATGCCTTAGACCTAAAGGAACTGAACTACTCTACAAAAAGCTGCTTCTAAGTACGACAGGAATTTTTTTCCACTTGGTGTACTCTCACATTCCCATTTATTGGAGAAAAAATATCAGCAGAACTGGAGGAATATAGTATTGTCTTTCCTGTAACTTCACTGAAGAGAGGATTTAACCCTAAAAAAAGGATTTAAATTTTTTTTTTCCTTCTCTCCCTAGTAAGGCTCTTGCGACAGGATGCTCTCCTGGAGTTTCTGGATGACTGGAAACAGCATCTTGAACCATCAGCTGGTTTCAAGCACGCTCTACTCGTCACCTTTCAAGTCCTGCTCGGACTGCTGGCCACACGGCTCAGACCCAGGACAAGGTGCTGCATGGGAATCAGGCTACCAACCTCCCTGCCTGGTGGCCAACGCCATCCTGCTGCGGCCGGGGCCGTTCCGCAGCTCTCGGTGGGATATCGCTGCTTACACACCCAGTGGAAGACATTTCAAAGGTGTCAGAGGATGTTCGGAGATCAGCTTCTGCTGGTGGGGAGGCAGAGTTCATCCCAGTCAGCTGTCAGAGGTGGCATCCAGTCAAAGCTGGAGTCAACGGAGGGACAGGATCGCCAGGAGAGGACACAGTGCGGTGCCAGAGCCACCGACTGGGATGGAGCCAAGACAAGGAGCTCAGACTGGACACCTAACTTCCAAATACATGGAGTTAGCAAAAAAAACCCAAACAATTCCAGCAGGGTAAAGTAACCACCCTGAAGCCTTTAAAAAAATATATAATGTCCAGGCAGATAGGTTGGAAATAGATTATTAACTATGCCTTACACTGGAACAGGAACGGGGACATCAAATTTGGGATGAGACATCCTTCCACACTAAATGCACCGTTAGTTGTGCTGGTAAAAGGATACTGCTCACTAATATACCCAAAAAAAAAAAAAGTCTACTTTCAAGTGTAAATCAACTCTTACACTGTCATCTAAAAAAATATCCTGGTAGATAAAAGGCACAAAAAAAATTTCAGTACAAAAGGGTTAGATCACACCAAATAACGATTGGACATAAGCAGATACATTAGATCATACATTTGGCTTTGATCCGTTAAATATTGATATAAATGGACACAGTTAAAAAGACATATAATAAGGATAAGCACTTTTGGTTAGAAAAAAGCAACTCCCGTTACGGAGTAAGGAGGGAACAGCTACAGCGAAGAGCAGAATGAGGCATTCCATGCAAGGAGCAGCCCAGGGACAGAAACCTGATACACAGAGTTTTCTGGTACGGACAATCAAATTCTGTATCACTATATGCGTTCAGTGTGGCTCTTCTAAATGAATTCCTTTTTACGGGACTTTTTTTTTTTTGGAATTGCAAGCTACCTAAGATGACACATTGCTGTCCTCCAGAACCGTAAGCTTCTTCAGTTTGAAAAGATTACTCGAGCATCGAGTAACACTCTGCTACAGCATTCACTCCATCTGTCTGGAACGAGTACTTACTCCGCCGCAACTCACACCAGACTGCGTTGGCTGCACGCGTCTACCGCTTCACAATGTGAAGAAACTTCTTTCCAAAGCTTCACACACGTACCCTAAATATATCTTGTGCCAAAACACAGCGAATACTCTCAATCTGTAAGGCAATTTTTTTTTTTTTGGCTTCCTTCTTAAGCTCTAGCTTCAAGAAGTCCTTGGGTACACTCTCAGACATGGTCTCAGAAATGAAATATTGACTCAAGCACATGCCTACATTGTTTCCTCCGCTGTCGGGAATTTACAGACAAATTTGCTACGTTCGCCAGCTATCTGCCTATACAAAATTTTACATCATCCTGAGTCACGCTTGGGTTTTTGCTTGGTACAACGCTGCCTCCGTGTTCCAGCTTCCACAGAAGCGCTGAATTCTGGGGGGATTACAGGCTATCCCAGGACTCTACGCAAAAGCAAACCCTGCGGAAAAGGCAAGAGAAGCTGTGTAAAGCAGTAGTAGTTGCGTCTGAAGACAAAGAAGCGGAAGAATGACAGCGCAACAGAAGTCTTTCTTTTTCTCATTACCATTTAGTTGGAAGTTTTGCAGTGCAACGATCTACAGCATCTTCTATGACGAAATCAGGTGATGTCAAAATAACCCCACTTCAGCCTTAAAGCTTCATGGCTTTCACTTAAGCTAAAAATAAAGATACACACGGATGGTTATGAAATGGCAGGCACAAGAAACTGAAAATAATGCTTTGTTGCAGGAGTATGGATTACCATGAACTGTTAAAAAATAAAATAAAAAAAAACACAAAACAAAAAATGTTTTATCTTAAATGAAGGAAATAAAACAACAAATGGCTCATCAGAAACATATAATGGAAATAACAGGTGAAAAAATGTATTATGTTTCTAAGAAATGTCAGAAATGAATAGAAATCTGCCTACAGGAATGGAAAACACTCTGCAGTGTATTCCTGATTTAGGATCAAGGCATTTTACCAGTTAAACAGCCGCAATTAAGATCATCTCGGTCACAAACAACAGCATCGGATGGAATTATTAGCGGCTTATTTGTCATACTGAATTACCTGTCCTATATGCGTGCAGACGTACCAGCTCAAACATTCAAACGAATCGCTTCTAAGAAAAGTCTCGTCTTTATTTCCATTGTCCCCAATTTCACGCCCAGGCCAGCAACACCCAACGTACGCGTGTCAGCAGGCAGCAGCGGTTTGAGGAATCCACACTGACACGACAAGAACTAATCCTATTATTTCCTTAACAGCATCTGAATAGGCATTTTCCAAGTCCTGCTTCTTCTTCTAAGTTTAACCCACGTGTTAATTCTTTTACCGAGATCTCAAGCTGCTTTCGCTAGAATCGGGGATTTCAGGGAATCAAATCCCTGCTATTCAATTTCGTCCTTAAGAGACAACCCTTTCCAAATTAAACGGGGGCTTGGAGACTGCTTGCCTTAAAAACATCGCTTCTCTTTCCGAGGCGTTGGAAAATAGCTCTAAAGCCCATTTTAGCACACGGAAAGTAAGTTTTTAGGGCATCCCAAGTTTAAACCTGACAACAGCTTGGGCAGCTGCCTTTAAGTAAGGCTCAAGACTGCAGAAATACATCGTGTAAAAGATTTTCAGAATGATTTTAATGACAATCCGATGAGTGAACAACCAAGTGATGCTCCATTAGAGTGAATTATTTCCTACAATTGCAGTCCTCCTCCAACAAACCACAATATTCAAAGGTGATGAAGTAGGAAAAGACTCGGGCAAAACAGACTTGGAGCAGCCACTTCCCTGGGCTGAAGAAATTTTTGAGCACATTGTGCTCAGGGGAGTTTTCCTTTCCGTAATCAAATATTAAAATCTGAAGCACAACGAGAACAAACATCTTACTCTACTACACACACGCTTTCTGTGCTTTCCAGCACAGCCACAAGAGCAGATTTGCTGTGGGTACGCGGGAACTTACAGGCAGCATCCTAAATATTGATTAAAAATAAATCCCAATAATTAGGCTTAAATTTTAATACCCATGTACATTTCTCTAGAATTCATCATGAACAGAATTTTATAAGGTTCCATGAGAGGCTCTGGGTTTAATTTTAATTATGCATTTATTACATAATTCACAAAATTCAGTAATGTGCACTGAGTCTCCCAGCCATTCAAGTGAGTAACGAGATTTATCAGCCCAGTTTGTCACACAACAAACAGGATTCAGAGTGGTTCTAAAGGCGGGTGATGAAAGATACATGGAGGGAGGGAAAGAACCAGCAGCAGCTTTCTTTCCAGCTAATAATGCTAATAACATGTAAATAATTCCCCGTCTTAATGAACACTTCAGCTGAATGCCACATTCCGAAGGGAGATGGCAGGCTGAAAGCTTGCTGTGCAGGAGGAAACACGGCAGCTCGGCTGCTGGGAGTTCTCAAAGCTCCTTTGAAGCCACGAGGTTACGACTGCTGGTACCACTGAGCATCCGTCCATCCCCACCTGCCCGATACGATGCTGTCACACAGCAGTTGATACCCAAGGTCTTCAAACTCCTTATGTTGTTTTTAAAAGAGCGATAATCATGTCAAAACAACCTCAAAATACATGTAATTTTCCAAATATTCAGGGACCCACACACACCTCTAGGGATCCAAACCCAGCCCCTGGAGCACAGCTCCGGGGGTACATACGAGAGGATCCTCAATGCCCAAACCTCCACTGGACTGGGACTTGCTCTCCTAAATACTTCTGGTGACTTTTCAAAATTGCATTTAGAAGTTTCTCCCAAATCCCCGCACCTATTAGAAGATTGAGTCTTGCTGACCTTCAATCAATTTTTTTTTTTTTTTCTCCCCCAAGCTCTTGCAAACCTCCCTCCTTTTAGCAGCTATCCCCTCCTCTGGGACAACGGGCAGCTGCTCAGAAGGAGGTGATACCAGCTCCCATGCTTTTCCCAATTATTTTATCCTCCAACATCTTCTGGGAACTCAAATATTGAGGACTGAAGACTTGTAAGTTGCTCACAAAGCAAAACCACCCCGGCTGCAGTGTCCCTTCCCATGTTCTCACTTGATACCCACTTTTTCTGTTCCTGCTTAAACATCTGGTTTTTTAAGCTTCCCACATCCAACCTTAATGATTCTATGATTCTACGTGCCATTTCCAATTTCCAGTCCATCTCCCTCTTCAACAGACCTCCAGGAGTAGCACTGACCTTCCAGGTGCCTCCTCCCTTTGCCCTCTTAACACCCAAATCAAGGCTCAGACCCAACGTCAAGTATTACAGACACCCACAGACATACAACTTCATGTCCTCCTTACACTCTTCCTACCCATCTTCAAGTGTCAGACCACCCTTTACTTACATGTTTACTATTCCTTTTGCTTCCACTGTTCCCCTCTCCCCACCTTCGCCTTCAAGTCTACCCATGGAGAGGTCCCAACTTACTCGCCTTCTTAATACGGCAAATACGCAATTTGTTGTGACTGTAAAGTTTTCTGAGTTTAGCAGGAA
>NW_010100550.1:11749-30451 GCF_000699245.1 Pterocles gutturalis | reverse complement strand
ATTCCTGCTCTGCTCCAGCTGGACGGTGGCCTCTTCACCCGCCACTGCCACAAGCGCTCAGCTTGAATCCTTGAGCTAGGGGCTTTTGCTCCCACCTCCTCCAGAAATGCAGCTTTCTTATAATCGGAATTGACAAAAAATGCCTTAATCACAGGATTTAAAAATACATCTAAACATTCATGGGGGGAGCGGTACTTTTTACTTCTTGATTTTCAGCATTTCAGACTCTCCAGCTGTTTTTTTCCAACCAGAGTCAAGAGTGCATATATACATTTCTTACGTACAAACCGAGTTTTTTTTTTTCTCAGATGATCACCACATAATGACAGCTGAAGTTCTAAAAGGAAGAACAAATGCTCTCCCAAATAACAACATCCACAGTTAGCAGCTCTGTCTTCCTGTACGGCTCCTGAACCAGCAACCCCACCCTCCACGACAGTCACCCGCACTCTTCTCTTTCCCCTTGTCCAAGGAAGACGACTTCTAAGGTTGCTTTGTGGGCATCCCCTTTTGAAAATCACAATTTATATATATTTTTATGCATGTATGCATTTATATATTATTTTTATACTTATATCTGTATCTACACATACACACATTTATATATTTATATCTGTATATATTTACACATATTTTATACATATCTCTCTACGTACTTATCTATATATCTCTCTCATTTTCTCTTTATTCACATAAAGTTTAATCTGACACTGCAACTCCCATTTTAAGTGCACAACGTCATCTTTGTTTTTCCCCTAATAGCTGCAGCATTTCCCACGCTACAGCCTGGAGGCAGCCGCACAGAAAAAGCACAAGCTGGCAGATGTCAGCTTTGGTTGTCACACAAAGTTCTTTTTAACCTCTTTGGTTGTGTTCTTATGGATAGATAACTTATCTGACCGTATGATGATCCTTGAGGTCTTTTCCAGCCTTAATGACTCTGTGTTTCTATGATATTGTACATATGCCACATACACCACAGCAGAAGCAATCTTAAAGATAATTTGTGTTTGTAGGGGTTTTACAGAGACAGAGGGAATAGACACTGAGGTCCCACGGAAGATGTACGCTTAAAATCAGTCTGAGCCACCAAAGATCACGCTGCTGCTGAACGGAGGTGGTGGACCCTCCTCCCCTCTCATCCTTGGGGAAAGGCTACAGTGTGAACCTCTCCTTTCCCGGGCACTGAAGGAATCTGCACAGAAGCCCTATAAATGACAGAAAAACCTTCCACAGGCCTGAAATACCCTCCGGGGGTCCAGAGCAGCCGACCGTGAGCCTCGAGCCCCCCTGGGATGCCAGGCTTCATTAGGTCTGGCACTCACTGCACTGCTCAGGGGACATCCACACTGGAAGACAAAAACCAGCTTTCACCAACCTCTCTCCTCTGAAATCCTCAGCTCCAATGCTACCGTATGACCACACTGTGAAATCACCGGCACTTGGAATATTTTGCTTATTTTGAACCCAACCACAGAAGGTAATCTGCTGCTTTCACTGCAAGGTGGGACCAGCAGAGATGGGATTTTTTCAGCATCTGGTCCAGCATCACCAGAGCTCCCCAGTCCCTGAACGCACAGCGCACTTTCTGAACTAAAAAAGAAACTCATTCCTCATCTCACACTTGAAGGATTCCTTCAGACACAAGATGATAGTGTCCTGTCCCCAGATATTTACTGCAAAATATCAACGTTGCTGCAGGAAAGACGAAATATGAGCCGAAATCCTGAGCCACGGAAGACCCAGAGACTGTATTGCACCAACTGAAATGCATTGCTTCTAAAATAAAGAGTGTAAATTTGACTGTTCTCATAACCCAGACACCAACCAGCCTATCGGTCAGCAGAATTACTGAGGAAATATACTGTCTGAGTCTAAAATAAATCAAATTACTCTTCAGAGTTCCTCTTCCATGTATGTCATGGGCAACACAAGGGTGAAGAAGCTTCAGCTGCCCCTGAAACAGTCTGATCTAGGAAAAAAACACAGCGCTGCCAACTGGCATCATGAAATTGTCGAGATTCGCAGTGATATCACAGATTTCCCACAACCTGTGAAGCCCTTGATTCTCCCCCAAATCATCGCTGAATAGATCCAAGCACGCAAAGGACAACAAGCAGGAACAAGTCTTGCAAATAAGACTTGAAGGGACCGCTTCAATCTGGTCACTGCTTACAGAACCCCAATAAAAGAGAGGAAAATGGACAAATACGCAACCAGAGCAGCACGTCTAAGCTTCCAGGTGGGCAACATCACTTAATAAGGCAGTTTTGTGGGCAGCACCAGAGCTGGAAATCTTTATTCTGGCCTCTGCAATCACCACTTGAAGCATTGTGTTGACACAACAGAACATGGCTCAATTTCAAGCACCGCTGAGGTTGAGTAATTTCAAACATCTTTTCATGTTTGTAGACAGTCCAGAGGGAAGTTGGCCGAAAAGATCTCCAAGGCAGCCACGTGAAAATAGATACAAAGCCCTTCAAATCATCACAGTGCCAGGCAGGAGAGAGGAACGGAGACTGAAGAGGGAAAGGGGGAAAGGTGAAGATCCAGACTTCCAGCTAAACTGCTTAAAGCATCTATGTCCAGTGCCTCCACCACAAGTTTATAGAACGCCTCGGGGAGCTGCAACACACCATCAACCCAGACCTGGTACGTCAAAAATAAGATTTTAAGTGTAATCCGTACTCTTCTTTCTTCTCATGATATGAATGCTCACATTAGAGGGAGGTCATTCTCCTGTTTTCTTCTGGGTAGCAAAAATGTTGCATGAGAAATCAGAACAGACGTTAATACAGCCAGACTTAACCAGAATGTTACACACTAAGGCACGGGCTCTTTTAATGAATATCTGGGAAAGACTGCTGAGAAACCTGGGTTAGAAACAAAGCATCTACACAACTTCCCCTGAACTCGTGAGGTCAATGGAGAGCCCTTTGAAACTCTTAAATAAATTTACAAAGGACAAAATTAGCTGCTCGGTGCTTGTATTACAGCATCTTCTGGAGGGTGACCCAGCAGCAGGGCTACCTTGTGCCGAGCAGTGGTTAAGTGTGTTGGAAAGACATGTGGGGAAAGGCGTGGGGAAACTGAGGCACGGGAACATAAAGGACCTCCAGCACATCAGCATCTTCTAAATTAAATCCATGTCTCAAATCAGGCTCTTTGGATACAGAGAAGTAACCTGAGAGGAGCAAAAGGGTCTTTCAGATATTGCTGGTTGCTGAACCCCTCAATTCTTAACAATTTTTTTCTCCAGTTCATGGGCATTACTTTGCTGCCAAGGTCCAGCCAGCATCCCAGCAAGGCACTTCAGGCTAACAAACAGTAATAACAAAACGGCACTTACAGTTTTGTGGGGTTTTTTGGTCACCCACGAGGATTCAGAATAAGGAAATCTGTACCGAGAACTTCCAGGGCGACGTATTTCTGGATGCCCTATGAAAACAAGTCTCCCCTGCACAAGTGTCTGTGAACGCCAGCACCTCATCCGCTCCCATCCCGGTTCGTGCCCCTGAAGTGAGCCACGCAGTAAAGGATGATGCTGATGACGGAGAATCTGCATTATATGGGGCTAAAAGCTACTCACATCTTTCCAACATCTCTGATTTCTTGCTGTCCTTGTTAACTCAGGGCACAAGCCGGGTTACCCACCACTCCGGCGGCTGGCTGCTCCGGACGGAGGAGAAGTTAAATCTAGCAGCAGGGGAGAACAACGAGGGCCAAAAGCTGCCTGGGAACCCTGAGCTGTGCACAAAGCATAGAGGTGATGGCTGCAGGCTGTTCAGTCTTCCTCTGGACAAGCAGCAAGCTTCTATGTTCTGCAAAAGCCCTGAAGCTTTCTATTAGTGCTTAGTGGTGGTAACGCTCTTAGAAGTTAAAACAAATGTCAATGTTAATGAATCAGTGACCACACCACCACTACTGTCATGCATGGAGACAGCTCCTTTTGTATGGTGGGAGAACAAAATGCACCAGGACTGTCAGATTTGCTCCAGAGCCAGAGATGGGGACGACGGCGGAGCTTCGACCTGAGCCGTTGGACGGCTGGTCTGAAGATATGTTCACTCTGGACATCTCTCACTGCATCTACAGCTTCTACGTGCCTCTGGAAGCATCACTTTTAGAGCTTCAAAGGAAAGCAAATCTTTCCCATCTGTCTGCAGCAAAATAATCACCATGCTTTCATTGGGAGATACTCTTCCTAAGCCTGTGCCAATACCCAAATATCTGACCCCAAAACCGCTCCCTAAAGGAAGATTTTCCTCTGTGCAGCCAGGGAGAGTACAAGCTACTCCACCAAGCCCCTGTTAATTTGCCATTTGCTCATACCCAGCAGAGGTAAGGAGTAAATCAGCACCTCTGCAGTTTTACGACAGATGCCGTGGATCTCCCAAAGCGCTGCCCTGCTCGGACACTGCACTCCACATCAAACAGATCGTGATCCCAGCATTAGCTGTGTGACTGCTACCAATAAATAGCTTTTTTTCCAGCTCATTTCTCCAAGCTCCCATCATTTCCCATTTTGATGTGGATTCTTACTGTGAGCAAACTCATCACTGCCCCGCGAACTTTGTCCATCCAGCCCAGACACCATGTTTGTTCACACAAGACTGCGACATAGGGATTTTTTCCTTCAAAAAATGAGGAGTGTCACCATTTTTGTATCACTCTTCTGGATCAAAAGTGATCCATTGGTGCCCAAGGTGAAGAGATGCTACCGAGCAGCACAACCACCCCAAGCACCAGCCGCTCCGACAGCCAGGACAGCATCCTCCAAGCACCCAAAATTTCCTCCTGTATTACTGCTTAAGCCTCTTCTTGAAAAAAAAAACAGTTTTCCTTTAAATCAAGACATTAGAACTCACCTCCCTTGCTCCACAGAGGACCAAAGATGCCGGCAAAACACTTTATTATGCGCTGAAGCAGCCCCAGCTGTCGGCATGCTTCAAACCAAGACGCGCTCAATGGTTTTGTTGGGCGAACTCAGGTCCCATCCTTCACCCCGGCCATGGTGTTGGTGGATTACCCAACTTCCAAAAGGAGGAGCAAATTCCACGAGAACTCCACTTCATCAGGCCATGGTGAAGTCACAGATGGGTCTGGCAGGTGGAAATGCAGTTTTAAAGGCGTTGGTAGGGTCAGCATCACCGGCAGAGCAGAAGAGGATCCCTTACCCGTTCAGGCAGCGGTGGTTCTGCAGCAGCTCTCTGTTGCCTGAATGTAGAGTAGTCTCAGCTGAATTTCACTAATTCCTTCAAAGGCTCTCTTACACTCCGTCTCCACAGATTATACAGTAAATACGCTTTAAGAAAGCACTCTCTAACCCCTATAAGGCTACTCAAGAAATAAGGCTTAACCAGCTGACCTCTGATTATCTTCAGCATTTCATCCATCTGTCTCCAATACACAAATTTCAACCTCAAAGGAGCCTCCTTAAGGTGCTGCAAGTGGATGTTAATAATTACAAAGCACCTTAAATGACCTGGTGATGTGAAAGCATCCAAACAGTCTCAAAAAAAAAAGCTCAGCAAGGGCTATGAATGCTCGACCCCTCCTGAAAACCACAGTGTCCCAGGTACATGACATTTAAGCAGTATTTCTGCTCTCCAGAGCCACAGCCTGAGCCGATAAATCAGCACCACCCCGTCAGGATCTGGCCCATTCCATGCAAGTCTAACACTTGCACAAGATTAGCCCAAATGAAATGAGATGAACCCAAAATCTTTAAATGTTAATTAACTCCCACATGATGACTTTAATAAGAAACCTTCCCGGTAACTCTGCATTTTGTAGTGACAATATTTACAAAATTTGGGAGCTGTGACTAAAACTGGAATCACTCCACAGCAGCTTTCATTAAATACAGCAGCCTGCAAAATATGTGAAATTTGACACACTAAAAATTAGCGTGAATTGTTTGCCCGATGGCTCCTCCAGAGTCAAAGGTGCTCTGTGATCCTCCTCCAGCTCCTCCAGGCCCTCCTTCTTCCTCGACACCTTGAACTAGTCCATCTGCAGCAGGCAGACACGGAGCTGCTGGAGCGGGGCCAGAGGAGCCACGGAGATGGGCCGAGGCTGGAGCAGCTCCCGTGCGAGGACAGGCTGAGAGAGTTGGGGGTGTGCAGCCTGGAGAAGAGAAGGCTCCGGGGAGACCTTCCAGCACCTTCCAGTGCTGAAAGGGGGCTACAGGAGAGATGGGGGGGCTCTGGATCAGGGGGTGCAGGGACAGGACGAGGGGGAATGGGTTTAAGCTGAAAGAGCATAGGTTTAGACTAGACATTAGGAAGAAACTTTTTCCTGTGCGGGGGGTGAGGCAGCGGCCCAGGGTGCCCAGAGAAGCTGTGGATGCCCCATCCCTGGAGGGGTTCAAGGCCAGGCTGGATGAGGCTTTGAGCAACCTGGGCTGGTGGGAGGTGTCCCTGCCCATGGCAGGGTGTGGGACTCAATGATCTTGAAGGTCCCTTCCAACCAAACCATCCTGTGATTCTGTGTGTCCTGCAGGAGAACTGGTGTCACACATCACCGAACTCAGGGGGAACTCAAACCCACAGGGGTACCACAAACCTGTCCTTTGCCCTTCTGTCCCACGTTATCTTTAAGGATCACCTACGTTTAATTGCAGCCAGGAGTTCATTCTGCCACAAAGCTGGTGGTGGCAACAAATTAAGGCTTTTTTGATGGTAAGTGCTGAGTTTGCTGGGGCCAACACAGCACCGCACACCGCAGGCTTTCAAGCCATTGCCACCCTCCTGATGGCTGTACACTCAGAGAGCAAT
The DNA here is from genome assembly GCF_000699245.1 of Pterocles gutturalis. Lineage (NCBI taxonomy): Eukaryota > Metazoa > Chordata > Aves > Pterocliformes > Pteroclidae > Pterocles > Pterocles gutturalis. Next base: position 23,672 of record NW_010100550.1, on the reverse strand, counting down.
TCCAGCTGCCCCAGCCCTCTAAACACGGTGTTTCACCTTTTCCAGCCTGGCATGCATGCTATTTAACATCTCACACAGACACTGCAAGCAGCTTTTGCATCTGAAGGCCTTCCAGTGAGTACAAATTACAAGTTAGGTCTCTTAGGACAAAATCTGCCTCCCCGTGAATTTGAAAGCACCCAGGGAGATCCTGATCCTAGCAGGGGCTGGAGATTGTTTCAATTACAAAAGGGAAAAAAAAAAAAAAGCACAAATACATCAAATACATCTTAAAGAAAGGGGAAGATGGAGCAGGAGCCCTCAAATGGAGGTATCTTTGTTAGAAACAGAAGAAAAAAAAAATCACAGAAAGAGGAAACCACAGAACATCAATTTGGAAAATAAAAGACCTGCAGGAGGGTGATTATGGCCTCGATTTGCAATCCCTGCTCATGGCTGGAGCAAAAGGAGCATCAGTGAGCAAAGCCACCCCCAGGAAGAGTTAAGACAATGTGGGTGCTGTGAGAGTTTGCTGCTTCCCAAGAGAGGTGAGCTACAGGGACTCTTCACAGATCCGCGAGGAGAGAGCGCAGAGCATCCTTCTGCAGAGCATCCTCTTGCCCGTGGAAATGAATCTTGGCTCAGGAGCGAGACAGCACTGTTAAGAGTGGAGGAAGCGCCTACATCCAATTACACTGCCTTAATGAGTCTAAGAATAGATGAATATTTTATCAGTTTTCACCCTGAACATTGGGAGGTTTTTTTCATTGCAGGAGAAAAGGAGGATGCAAATTCACAGCACAGTCTTGCACCTCCGAATCCCCACGATGTAGCTGGGCCACGGATACAGCAAACCACGTAAGATGTCACCCCTCTGCCACCAACAGTCCAAGGTCAGCCACAATTCTGAGACACCTCCTTTCGGGAGGATTGGACAGAGGGGGATTGGGTGCAGTTGTAGCCATCTCCTGGTTTTACGTAACAAAATTCTTTGCTTATACACATGATCTGTCCTCCTGCAAAGAAACCAGGTGATAGAGCATCCAGACCCTTCTGGAGAAGGATGCAGTAGTAACAGCTCAACACGCTCCTTTTTACACCCACTGATCTCAGTCTTTTACTGATAGCTCTCCCTCCAGGGTGGTAGGTCACACCCTGAGCTAAGACCTGTCCGTATCAATCCATCCGGGGGCATATACAGGTTTACCTGATCTCCCTGGGCAAAGCTCTCTCCCTCCATGTTGAATTAAATCTAAACGTGAAGCAAAAGCGGCTGCATTTGTGCAGTGACACATGAAAGTGTCTGTAAAGCATTTTAGGCTCCTTCAGGAAAAATGCTAAAGATCTGTTCTATAATTCAATGCATGTTAATATATTCACCGCAGATTTCAACTCTCCCATTCCACAAGAAAAAAATGAAAATCCTTGCTGAAATGTTACGATGCCAAGGGATGGAGATGGTTCAGGTCTCACATTTTCAGGTTTCCCATTTCTGTGGTTGCCAAGATCAAAACCAAAGCCTGCCTCAGTCCTCACACAGCGATGGTCCTGGTCCTGCTTCGATCCTCTGCTGTTTGCCAGGCGCAGAGACAACTTCAGTATCCTTCTTGCTTATTTTTCACTGCATCCTCTTCTCAAAAGCCATACCTGAGGTGTTTATATCCGCCAAGAGCTTTTGCCTGAGATGACCTCGCTAGGGCAGGGCTTCAGACCACAAAGTAAGAGCACTTGCCCTCTGTTTCTATAAACTGCACGCCGTTAATTGCTGCTTCTTCTGGACTATAACGTATTTTTGTTCATTGCTTGGAGCAACTTTGAGCACGTAACTGCTCTGCATTGTTAAGGCTCCTCAGCGCACATCCCAGCAGGAGAACCACTGCTTTTCCAATGTGCTCAAACATAAAGACTCTAAGGGACATCACACGTTTAACAGACGTAGCGCTATTTTAGTACATGCTAAATCAGGGGAGTGTTTGGAACACACTCACCTAAGCAATCAGTGCCCACGTACCACCTGCTTTTACACCTTGAAGAAAAAAAAAAAAAAATCCCTGCTGCAGCATGTTGCACCCAGGAATACTCTCCTCTACCGTCCCCCTTCAATTCTCCCAAAGACCACGGCAAAAGCTCTGCAATTTGTTTTCTCCCCCAGCATCTTTGCTTTCTCAGTAACCATTTCAGCAAGTCACTTCTGCACCCCAGCCCTTGTTTCAAACCTCCTCCTGTTCTGCTGCGGTGCTGCCGATAACACTCACCTCTCAGCCTGACAGCTGCCAAAGCAAACTCTGGAGTGCCTTGGCAGGAGGGGCAGGAGAAGCACTTTAAATTGAAGGTTTTATTCTCCAGCAGCGAAGCACCCTTTCCTCCTGCCTTGAGCAACAGCAACCTTTCCGTTCCTTTGGTTTCTAACAATATCCATCCTCCTGCTGCAGAGTTACAAAAGACCCGTCCTGAAAATCAGCTCTTAAAACAACCGTCAGCAGTTTTTAAAGCCCGTAGTACACTGGAAGGAGAAGGGGAACCAACTCACCTCAGAGGCAAACTCCAGCTTCACTTAGACGTAGAAACTAAAATATAAAAAAAAAATTATGGGTGCACACTGGTAAACCTGAGAGCAGGACGGCAGAGCACAGGGTCTGCTAGCAGATGGACTGTTACAGCACACCTCCTGCTGTACAGCGAACGGAGCAAGACAGAGCCTCCAGCTGTTCTGTGGAGGGACAGTGGGAGCTGGCAAAAGCCTGCTTCAACCCTCTGTCATCTCGGGACAAGGAAGACGAGGATGTGTCTGCTAATTACAGGGCACACCACCACCTCTAAACCAGCTACAGTCTCCTTAACCAGATGCGAGCCCGACCCGGAGAGACTCCAGGAGCTGTGAGACGCAGACCCTTGCTCACAGCTTAGCTCTGACCCTCAGGAGATCGTAGAATCACAGAATGGTTTGGGTCGGAAGGGACCTTCAAGATCATCAAGTTCCAACCCCCTGCCATGGGCAGGGACACCTCCCACCAGCCCAGGTTGCTCAAAGCCTCATCCAGCCTGGCCTTGAACCCCTCCAGGGATGGGGCATCCACAGCTTCTCTGGGCACCCTGGGCCACTGCCTCACCCCCCGCACAGGAAAACATTTCTTCCTCACATCTCATCTCAATCTCCCCTCTTCCAGCTTCAAACCGTTCTCCCTCGTCCTGTGCCTGCACCTCCTGATCCAGAGCCCCCCCATCTCTCCTGTAGCCCCCTTTCAGCACTGGGAGGTGCTGGAAGGTCTCCCCGGAGCCTTCTCTTCTCCAGGCTGCACACCCCCAACTCTCTCAGCCTGTCCTCGCACGGGAGCTGCTCCAGCCTCGGCCCATCTCCGTGGCTCCTCTGGCCCCGCTCCAGCAGCTCCGTGTCTGTCCTGTGCTGAGACTCCAGATCCTGGCAGACCCTCCCCTGTAAAAACACCAGCAGGTGTCACAGGAACTGGATGCAATTGTTAAAAGTCTTCAAAGACGGCGTGCTCAGATAGAAAATGTTCGACCAGCGTAAGGTAATGATGCAGATCTGCAACACGGCTGCAAGCTGTTAGCAGGAAGCTGGTATGCAAGAACATTCGCTGCATTCGTTCTGCTCTGAAACAGAGAGAGCATCTGTACGTGTGCCACCGACGATGCATCAAGGATTTCTTTAATTTTAATACGCTCACTGGCAGGGATCCAGTGATAGTTCTGTGACCTTCATTTTCTCATTGCCCAAGTGTACATTTCACAGACCAACATATTATATACCTCCAGGTAATGAAAGCACATTTATAATCTGATAAACCACTATCCCTAGCTCGTCTCAGATGAACAATTTAAGAACTCTAGTGTTACCATTATTTTTTTTTCAAATGGAAGATTAAACCAAGAAATCACTGTCTACTCTTTTTTTTTTCTCAAGCACTGGTACGTGTTGCACAGGATTCGACACGTACAGAGTTGAGAGTTTGAAAACTGGGAAACCTGCTTAACAAATACATCGGGGTTACACCATTTTAACATCCAGTTACTTTTCAATGCTACTCGCAGAAAATGTTTGCAAAATGGCCATTCAGGAGCCCATATTTATTATCTCAATGCCCTCAACGCCAAATAGATTTTGCCTCTTAGTAAATGCAGAGTAGTATTTAGATGACTGACGAGTTTCAGGACTGGAAAGCCATTTCAATGTGAAGAGCCTCGAGAAGCAATAAATCATAACATTTCAAAAAGGAGTTGGTTTTGACTCCAGCATTACTGAGCTAAATTACTTGCACCATTACAGAAAAGTAATTCCGCGTGTGAGAAACGAGCAGCAGCACTTTGGTGATAAGGTCAGAGAGATATTTGTACTAACGAGGAAACATAAGCTCCATTGGAGCGCAGACTCGCTGCAGCCGTAACTCTGGAGCCGTTAGCAATGTCTCCTTGGCTCTCTCCAGGGACCAACTCAGCATCGCTATCACATACTCCTCTGGAGTGATGAAAGCACATTATAGGCTGATAAAAGGCAATCCCTGGGATTTCTTACAGGCCACCAAAGATGAGCAATTTATTAAAAAGAGCTTTTCAGGAACCTGGCAAAACCAAAATGTTCTTCATCGACACCTCACACCAAATCCATCTTCCCTTAAATAAATTCTTACAGCCGGCTCTACAAAGTCGTTCTTTCCTAATTTGTCGCTGTTTCGCATTTGCAAATTACAAGTGGTAATGCCTCTTCGCTTGTCAGCAAGGATTTATCAAGCCAGACCCGTGTCGAAAGGTCACACAAATAAATCCGAGCGCAAGCCGTTCGAGCTGGAAGCCCTCCTCTCCTCCTGAGCTATCCCATTGATAACAGCGCACAGAACCCGAATGACATCACACGTAACAAAATAGCTTAAATAATTAAAAACAAAATTACAATTATCAAAGTAAAAAGAACAAAGCAGCTCCGAGATGTGACGAGCCTTGCTTTTCTTATCCTCCCTTATTCGCAACAGGTCTCCCAGGCACTATGGTGAATGACAGTGATGAAGAGATGCTCCAGGGTTTGGTTAAAGGCTACTGCATCCAGCTGTGCATCCTTCATTAGAACAAAAAGAAACCGCCACAAAACCCAGGGTCTGATTCTCACTTATCACTTTAAACCGCTCCAGCAGTGTAAATGTGAGAATAAATTATACCCACACCTCCTCTAACAGCAGTGTCAATGCGCTGCAATGTAAAGGACGATCCAGCTGAAGATTTCAAGTTAAGAACTAAAGGAAACACGGAGCCCAGATGTTTTGTTGTCTCGTGCCTTGTACAAACGCTGCGGCAGTTGTTCACCTCTCCTTCGAACAGCACCTGAGAACTGCAGCGTTGTGCAAGGCAGTGTACAAACTAGGGAATGTCCAATAAATGAACCGGCCAAAAGCTCCTGTTACCGTGTCTGCACCTTCACGGATACAAAAATCTCCCTCCCAGCCCGCCTAAAGCTCTCCGATTCACCCACACAGCCACAAAAAGCTTCAGCCAAGCCCCTCCATGTGAAATGGGGAGAAATCAGCTACATCGGCCAAGTGAAGTGAAATAACCAGGCTTTGCATCCCGTGCGAGGAACCCCGCTCGTGTCTCCTTATTCCTCGTGGATCACACTGTTTGATTTCAGGCACGTTATCCCTTTGGCTTCACGAGGGACTCTGCAGATTGAGTGATACCTCCAGCCATCTACACTGACCGGGGTCACCACCCGACAACTCATCCCTTGTAGCACCGTGCCATCCTCCAAAGCCCGGAACAAGAGGTGACAGACCGACGGGGACGCAGGAGACCGGGGCAGGAGGAGAAGCCTGGCACAAGCACCTTGCCCTGCTGTCTTCCCACCGGTGCTTGCTCTACCACCTGGCTGACCTTAACTGCAGCGCTAACAACAGGTTTTCCATTTTGTTACTTTTTTTTTAAACCCATAAGACTAAAAATAGAAGATGTACCTGTTGTGGCTCAAATACGACATTCCCTGACAGCAGCGTGGCAAGTTGAAGTCACGCTGTGATTTATTGACTCTGGGATGTGTCCCTTCCGTCTGGGTGAGGACATCCTACTCCAGAAATCCCAGTTATCCACAGGCTAGACACAATCCTACCCTCTGTCAAACCTTATTCTCCTTGTCCTCCAAAAGTTTTGAGGGATTCTAGTTCACCACTGAGACTCCAGAATACATCACGTGTGTCCGTTACAGTGGATTGAGAGAAGAAAAATGTCAAAATATGAGTTCCAGGATTATCAAACTGGATTGGGTGAGGTCAAATATGTTGGTAAAGGAAGATTTTAGAAGCTCATCTTTTAAATTGCATCACGCCACTGAAAGCAATGGCACTGAGCCACTCAGTCAAAGCCTCATTCAATTCTGCTCCGACTAAAAATAAAAAACCAGCACGTTAATCCCAAATCCCGTAAACACAGACTTGTAAACACTCTCCACCGCTTTCCTCACACATGCTACGGAGGGTTGGCCCGTGTTTCAGAGCCTGTGTGGAAGCAGATGGTAGTCACCTCGTTTGGATTCAATGCAATCTGTTGCTGGTGGGGAAAAAGTCTTTGACTGTCTCTCCTCCAAATGTAAAACCTGGGAAGTTCATCCCACTTCTTAGTTTTGTGAGATGTTTTGTAACAGTTTTGCTAACAGACCCAGCTACGCTTGGGGAGAACACATGCTTTGTGTTCTCAGCCTTAACCCAACAGTGAAAAAAAACCTCGGATAGTTTTGGGAATAGTTAGTCGTCTGCTTGCTTAGCTCTTCTTCCTAGTCTGGCTTTGTAACCGCACACACACCGCTCAGGACAACACGACACGGATAGACTGATACACCTTATCTAGCTCATTTTTTATCACAGCATCTAAGATCTTACAGAAAATACCTCTGCTTTACAGGTAAATACTTCTTGTCTCAAGAGAAAACCACACTGGTGGCCTGCTGATGAACTCACTCCAGTTTGCTGAAGTTTTTCTTGCATTGTGGGATGGATGGAGGACTTCCTGGATGCTGAGCAAAGGGGGTCAAGTCACTTCTCTCTCTCTGTGGGTTGTGCTCCTGTTTAAAGAGCCCAGGATGCTGGTGGCTTCCCGTGCTGCCAGCATCCAACGGCACAACTCCCAAGTCCTTTCCAGCAAGTTAAACCCCAGCCTGTACTGTTGTGAAGAGTTCTCCATCCCAACCGCAGACCTTTGCATTTGCCCTTTCCAAATTTCATGAGCTTCCTCTTGGCCTTTCCCCCCAGCCTGTCCAGGACCTTCTGGACAGCAGTCCTGCCCTCCAGTGTACGTCATTTGTCCCAGATCCAAATTTGATGAGTATACTCCGTTAGATTTGCAGAGATGCTAACAGGACAGGTCCTGTGGTGGTCCTGCCAGACCATTCAACCCATTTTTTACCATTTAGATGTCCACTCGTCCTCACCATAACATCCCAGACTGGATATGAGGATACTGTGGCAGACACTGTTGAAAGCTGCAGTCGAGATAAACGGCATCCACTGCTCTCCCCTCACCCACACACCCCATGATTTTAACCTACAAGACAATCTGACCAACAGTCAGACATGATTCACCCTTGATAAATCCATGCTGACTGTTCCCTTCCCAAACTCTTTTTTTTTTTTTCCTGCATATGCCCAGAAATTTGTTCCAAGAGGACTGACTCCTCAGGGACAGAAGCAGAGCTGACTGACCTGTAGCTCCTTGGGTTGTCCTTGTGGTTTTAGGAAGAAGGGTGCAATATTCACCTTTCCCCCATCATTGAGGGCCTTGCTCAAACTCCATGAATTTTCAGAGATAACAGAGAGTGGTCTTGCTTTAACATCAAGCAGCTCTCTCGGCACCCGCAGATGGAGCCCATCAGGTCTCACAAATTGCCAGCAATCCCTGACTCAACCCTTACCCGCTGCTGATGTTCCTCTGCATCTCACAGAATCCTAGAATCATTAAGGTTGGAAAAGACCTCAAGGATCATCAAGTCCGACCATCAACCCAGCCCCACCCAACCCACTAACCCATCTCCCCAAGCACCACATCGACACGTTTCTTGACCCCCTCCAGGGATGGTGACTCCACCACTTCCCTGGACAGCCTGTTCCAATGCCTGAGCAAATCCCTTCACCAATCACAGAAGCCTGGAAGACTTTGCTGGTGAAAACCAAACCAAATAAACTCTGAGGACTTATCTGAGTCCACTGATCCTAAATCACATGCCCCACTCAGCAACGGGCCACAACGCAAGAGCAGATGATCATCTTGCTGCCCCTGACAGCCCCTTGCAAGCGTCAACGCTAGGTGAGCTCTGGCTTTCCTAACACAAACCCTACACGCCTGGGTAACATTTCTAACCTCCACCCTTGTAGTGTGACTTTGCTTCTACATCCTCCACACTGCTTTTTTGTATACTGAAAGCAAAATGAACCACCCCGCCCCTGTTGTGCCTCTAGCAGAGGTCATAACATGATGCCTCAAAGTGAAAAACCTCTTCGACCCCACTCAAAACTTTAGCATTTGATAGTTTTTTCTCCAAGAGATGAAAAACTGGCTAACGCTGCTAGTGATTAGTTAAGCCCCTTCACAGCAGCCTGTAAATAATCCTGGCTTGACACAAACGCCAGTGGTCACAAAGCTTCAAAGTCCTTCTTCAAAACCAGGCAATTTTATTTGACGGGGTTTCTCTGTGCAGAAATGAATTTTGGAGGTTGATTGTATGTGATACAATCAGGATGTTTTAGTTCCTGGAGATAAGATGACACTTCTCCTCCTACCCCCAGCTAGAAACTTTAGAAGCGTGACACAGATTTCCTACAAACCTACTAATGTTTGCTTCACTATTTCAGCAGCCTCAAAGTGCATTAACTGTATTTAAAAAAAAAAATAAAAATCACTAACCTGAAGTTAGAACATTTCTGTGATCCCTAATGTTTTATAAATATTCGATGAAGCTTTCAATGAGCCCATTCATATTCTCACTGGCACAGAGCTGCCTTCCTTTGGTTTTCTCTCCTGGGGAGAAACGCAGCTTTGAATCCCCCCATGACTAATCGCAAGAGTAAAAGCAGAAACTGGCCAACCAGCTGATGTGTCTGGTTGAGTTGGGTAACAGAATACCAAAAACCGTACCAAGAAAAGAGACTGGAAAGCTCTACAAAGTCATTCCTTTTCTTCATAAAACCATTTACTTATGTTCCTGCAACACTTTTAACTCAAACAATGTTTTTCAATACTCGGGCTTCTAAACCCTCCTACTATTGCTACCCTCAACATTTCACCTAAATGACATGTGGGATGATATGGGAAGACTTTTCAGTGTAATTGATGCATTTTCTTGGGGCATTAATCCATGCCAGATAAACAAGTGCTAAGAATAAAATCTATCCCCAAACTCTGAAGCTGTTCAGTATCAAAGACTTTTGATTTTCATTTCAACACTAAGTTGCTCACAAACCATCAATATTCACCTTCAAGACTTGAACAAAACTAAATAAAGAGAAAATGATTGAGAGAACCTGAATTTTTTCCTCTTGGAGAACCTGAAGTCCCACATGGCTCTAATCCTAACCCTAATCTGGGTCCCAGGTAATCCCTTTTCGTACCTCTCTTCAACAAGTGATACAGTACCTCCATCACAGGCAACACACATAAATTGAAGTGTATCAGAAATTAAAGTGTATCAGTCCAACCTTGGCTGATATCCTGCCTTCACAAGTGACCAAAACTCTTTGGGAGATGGGAAAGGGACCAGTCCATCAAGCCACTCCTTCCATTCTCCTCCATGGAAGAGAATTACTAGAAACTGCCTGCAGCCTGGAAGAGACGCTGGAGGAATTTGTTACTGACTTACTCCCATGCTAAAAGCAAAGGCACAAAGCCTTCTGAACCCATTTAGATCCATCAAATCACATAAAGACTTCTCTGCAGCTACTCAATATGCTCCTCGGTGAGCAGAACAACACCCTTTCTCAAGCAATGCAAGGCTTTGCATTTCCCACCTGCTCTGCCTTGGAAAAGCTTCCGTGGATAAACTTCACCCAAATCTGCTGCTGCTGACAAAGTGCTGTTGTATTATGGCCTCATTTGCTGCCACTCGTCCTAAATTGGGAACTTTGGGGGCAGGATCGAAGTCAGCAGCTAGCGCAGACGGGCCATGCCAACGTTTCATCGAGGAAGGGTGCTACCAGGTGACGCTGCACCGGTGCCAAACCTCGCTCTGCCAAAACCACTCTGGAGACCATCTGCAGCGTTACCAGCATGGAAAAAGCTGAACCAGGGTCTGTTTCTCCTCTGGAGATGGTCTAGCTGCTTTTCTTGGTTTATAAGTCGTATGTCACCACTTCAGGGATTGTCCCTAGATGCTGGACTGATGCCATCTCAGGCTCCATCCAAGTGCACCGACTCAGTCCCTGGCAAACCAAACCCATATCAAACCCAGCGCGATGCTGTCACTGTGCACACCATGGGCTTGAAATCATCTGTCAGCTCTTGACCCATCGGGTCATCTCTTAGGCAGCATCAAGACCAGGGGCTGAGTTTTAATGCCCTGGAGCCAAGAGACAGACTACCCTCTGTCTCTTGATGGTGTAATTTCACAGAATACACCCCTCCAGAAGGACTCTGGCTCACTTTAAAGGTTAGACATAGTTCTACAAGATTTATCTCCATGAAATACGATTTTTATCCTCCTTTTTATAAATCATCTGATCTCACAGCATACTTCAGCTGTAATATTAACTGTACAAATTCACATGTACCCAGGTAGAAACACTGAACAGGGAATGCTCAAAAAGTGGAGAATGACATGCAGGCAGCTACGAGGGACACAGATGCCAGGTGTAAGAGGACTGCAGCATCTTGCTTAGAACAGAAGATAGGCACATGCCACCATCTTTCACTTAACCCACGACACATGTGAAAAAACTTTGGGAAAGACGAATAAAACAAAGCAATAATTAAGAAAGGATCATTTTTGAAAAGTGACTGATAATCCAACTCCATAAAAGAAGTCAACACTCTGTCTTGACATCTCCTTCGACAGAGCCTTCCACTTCCATACCATGTGTCTACAGCAAAACGGGGAAAACCACAGTCATCTGATCAGAAAGCAATCCGCTGCCTCAGAATGCAGTTTTAGCCAGATCTGAATGCTGTGGAAATTATATTTGCTTCAGCAATCAAATCTCCTTCTCATTACCTCACCACTGCCAGGCTGCTGACATAATTGACATGATCACTTGTAATGGTGAGGGAAGTTCTGATTTTCAAACAGCCAATTTTGCCTTATTTTTCTGTAGTACTTTAGACTCATCCAATCTGATTTTTTTTTTTCTATATAAAAACTCCTTTCTAGGAAAATAAATTCCAAATAGTTCAGATTTCCCAGTAATTAAGAGTATAAATAGAGTGTAGGTCACAAAATGAGTTTCTGAAAGGACAAAACCTCTTGCTTTTGCACTCTAAGGGGACCAGGCTTCTGGATTATTTCTGTCTGCAGCGGAGCTTGTCCCCAGCACAGTGCCACAGAGCCCCTGTGAACACCCTCATTCACACCTGGCTCTCCCTAGCGTCCTGAAGGGAAATCCTGCAGTTCTCTCCTCTGAAGCACGGATCAGGGACATGATAGTCTGGGTTGTGACCTGTCTTGCTGAAGGTCAGACTGAATTCTGGTCTCCAGAAACCCTTCTCGGTGATAAAAGTACTTTTGTAGAAATATTTCTCCCAGTTGTGAGAACAAGGCTGCTTGTTATAAAATTCTGTCCCACCAGCAAACAGTTCTGGCACAAAGCCTCACCATCCTCTGCCAGCAACCGAGGCAGATAAAACTTTTCATAGAGTCACAGAATGGTCTGGGTCGGAAGGGACCTTTAAAGGTCACCTGGTCCAACCCCCCACCATGGGCAGGGACACCTCACACCAGCACAGGTTGCCCAAAGCCTCATCCAGCCTC
>NW_010100550.1:0-11707 GCF_000699245.1 Pterocles gutturalis | reverse complement strand
GAACAGGGACTCTCTACCCGAGTTACACGTTCCCCGGTGCTTGCAGACTTACTCCTGAGCTGCTCAAAACCAGGCTGGCTGCAGAGACAGCAAAAAATGTTAAAACAAAGAACCTAAAGCTTACAGGTCTGGTATTTCCTCTTAACACCTCTTCAAGCATTCACCGTTCATTGAGCCTTTCATTTCCTTCTCAAATAACCTCCCACTGAGTTAAACCAACACAATCGAACAAAATCTCAGTAACCAGGCCAACACGCAGAGCTCGCATCTATCTACAAAGCACGTGGAGATCTATCACACACCCTGCCGCAGCGCCGCGCTCTGCCATGCCTTGGATGAGCTGGGATGGGGAGCGGCTGCAGGAGCAAAACCAGAGCCCTGGACTCAGATCACAGCATCGCTTCTGCCAAAGACACACTTTTAAAAGAGCAATGCTCCTCTGAGATGGCCAGCTCTACGAGCAGAGGGGGGGCATCATGGATTGGTGGCTCCTGGTGAACTCACTCATCGATTCTCCGGCACAACACATGGCAGCTTTTACTCCGTGGGGACTGAAACAGGTTTTTCTCTCCCCTCCACTTTCACGGACTCTGCAACAATTTGGTGTCTTCAAAATCTAGACTGAAAAATCTGGATTAAATTGGTCAAATTCAAAAGTAACTGCAGGGATGGCCTCTGTGTCTTCTGCACACATGCTGACCACTACTATAAGCATCAACTAATTTCAAAAGAGACTAAAGATCATATGTTTTATGCTGTGCTTTTTCATGGTTCAGAACAGGAACAAAACGCTAATAGAACATCAAGAAAAGAAGGTAAAGATCACTATGGAAAATGCTAATCAGGTTTTCTCGTAAGTTTTTTAAGAGGCAGCATAAATGCAACCACTATTTCTTCTAAACATTAGTCACCCTGTCCTGCAGACATTTGAGGAAAACTAAATAAAATTGGCAAGGATTAGCCATACTTCTCTCCTTGTAGTGGAAGAAAATCCAGGTGTACCAAAGCTCTGATGACAGCTGGGTGACAGTGCCACAGCGGTGACAAAGCTCCCACCAGTTCTCACCGCCGTGCTGGGTTCATTTCACACTGCAGCTAACTTTATACATCTTCTTATTTCACCTGAGCACACCACCTTCTTGTAGCCCACATTCCTCAGCACAGACACTATCTGGAGTTTCACGGTCCAGCTCCTCCACTGCCCCACATCTTGGTCTCGGCTCTGCGATGCATCCATCCCCAGAGCTCCAACTCATGCGTACTTTACCATTTACCTCCTCAGGAACATGATACCTTCCAAGTGCTTATTTTAAGAAGCTGTACAGACTTATGCAAAACAAGACAACTCTCTACCACTCTGTGCTTCAGTCTCTGCACAGAACGGGGGCACCCCTGGGATTTGTGAAAGCAGCACTGCAGATCCCACCTCCTCCTTCCCGCTCCTGCTGCCCTCCACCCTTCTCTTGCACTGCCAGCTTTCTTAAAAGCTCCCACGGTCTAAGAGGATGCCTGCATCACAAGAGCAGAGTTTTCTTTCCTCTCCTGCAAGCTTCATGGTGGCAAAAATTAGACACGCATATTTCTGTTTCTGGTGGAAAATCTTCTGCTTTTTACACTAAGCACAAAATCACAGAAGTTGGAGAAAACTAGAAACTGGGAAAACTCTACCTGCGGAGCAGGTACACCCTCTTTGGGAAGGCATGCGATAGGAGCCTGATTCCCGCTCCGCAGCGATGTTCAGCGATGCAGCACTCCCTTAAGAGCAACTGGAGTTTACACGCAGCACGTACAGAGACGCCCTGAATAACCCTGCGTCAATCAACCCCATCCTCTGAAATGCAACCTGCAGAATAATTTCCCCCGGCACATCAAAACCACACGCAACACCAGGTACCATTCCAAACCACTACTGCAAGCTTCCCCTTTTCCTCCCACCCCACCTATACACCGCAGAAGATTTTAAGTGAAAAAAGACTAAATCCAAGTTAAACAAATTACGACAAGACCCAGCTCCAGGTACACACGTCTACGGACTCCGGACTCTGCCAAGGCAACACATGGATATCACAGGGACCCTAACAAAGGCTGACAGCAGATGCTTTCCTTATATTCTCTGCCAGCTCTTTTGTATGCCAGAATATTCAACCATTTCTATCCCCACCCCTGAGAAAATCCCCCCCAGTTGCATCTTACCCTAATCGATGGGCAAAGCCAATTTGCAGAACACCAGCCGACAGAAAGCAGCAGCCCAGGTTTCACCAACCAGCACAGGTGCTTATTATTTCCAGGGTTTAGATGCTCTGAAGTGGTACCTACTGGCTGCTGAGCAAAACCTGCAGAGCCTGGCATTACGAGCCGCCTTCCTGCTTTCTCAGAAAGCCAGCAGTTAATGGCATTCAGACTGAATCTAGAATCATGAAAATATCTTTATTAAGCATGTCAGGAAACGTAGCAAAATGCTGTGTCGAACAATCGGCTGTAGCAACGCTACTCACTTCTGCAAAGTGAGTCTGTATCACGTCTGATGTGTTACATAAAATAGATGTCAGCATTTTCCTGGCAATAACAATACAGCGGTTTGTGAAAACCTTAACACACTGCAAATAAAATATTTGCAATGCACTTGGAATTGTGGTCACCGGGCAGCTTAACGCACTCAGCTGTATACTCCCATGTCTCAATTGCCTGAGAAAAGCGCTGAATACAGCCACCTTTTAAAGGTATGGACACGGTGCTGAGTCTTAGGTCTTCGTATACATTTCAGGTATAAAAAAAACGTATTTTTATTTACCTCTATCTACACATTCTTGCACACAGGCATATGCCTGTTTGAAAAAAAAAAAAAAAAAGAGGAGGTGAAAGCAAGGAAGGAGACACAGGCAACAAAGTTTTTCATGAGGCTTGAAAATTGCTGGGATTAGTCAAGCTAAGGAAGAAATCAGAAAGATTAAGAAAAAGATGGATGGTTCATATAAGGACAGGAAGGAAAACACTATAAGAAGGGGATGGGGGAAACAAAAAAAAACACCCCACAAACCAAAACAAGCAAACAAGCAGAGAAGGAGCGACTTTTAAATGTGATTTAGTACTGCCTGGGGTCAGAGAACAGTACCAGGAGTGAGGAACGTACCCTCAGAGTTTATCAAGCATGTGACTTCAGCCTGGAAATCAGTTGGAGCTCTTGTTGCTGTCTGTTACGAGGCTTTTTGAATATTTTTAATCCATCCGGTGCTGGCTGCCGGGCCCACGCACCCATCAGCAACACAGCACGCGTTCACCAAAAGAGAAGCTGCTTTCAGCAGTGGACGGAGAAACCTCCAACCTAACCCAAGCACCGACCGACAGAGGCGACCTCCTGGGACTGCTCATGACCCAACCCTGTGGGACAAATTCCAGTTAACACCAGTGCTCCCACAGACTCCAATGGGGCCAGGATTTCACCTCTGGCCACTCAAGGGTCTGAGCTGCACCGGCCCATCCTGAACCCCAGGGAGGTGCTGACACCTCGCTGCTGAGCTCTGAGCAGAGACCTCCTCCCCCAAACACACATCCCCATCCAGCCTCACTTGTCCCATGGCCCGAAATCTTCTGCTGCCCATCAGCCCAAGGCCCAGCAGAGATGCTGCCGCATTATCAGTAAAAATCCCTCCGGCACAGCAACAAAAAACCAAGAACAAAATTCAGCTTAACCTGGAAAGGACCACATTCACACCATGATATCCTAGAACCACCCCAGGGCTGGGCTGTTGGTAGAGCTGGGGTGGTGTTGGTGCAGCTGGTGCAGGTGTGAATTCTGAAGCTGGGCTTTGTGGCAGGGAGGTGGTTCTGGATCACATCCTAGAGCAATTCATGGTTCTAGATCATGTTCTAACTCACCTGAAAGTTCTAGACCATGCTCTAGACAATGTTCAGGATACCTTTATGGTTCTAGTTCACGTTCTAGATGGTTTGAGGTTCTAGACTAGTTCAAGATCACTTTATGGTTCTAGATCATGTTCTAGATTGGCTTACTGTTCTAGACTATGTTCTAGATCACTCAGTGGTTCTAGATGGGTTTCCAGGCTAGCTTAGGGCTGCTTTAGCATCTCACAAGGATTTGGAGTACTTGCTATGATGAGAACAGTCTCACTGGGTTTTTTTCCTTTCTTTTCTTTGTCTTGCATGCTTTTTTTCTTCTTTGTGGCCCTTTTGAGTTGAAGGCCCATAGGATGATCCCATAAACTGCAGCTCTCCCAAGTTTCTAGCATGCTGACTCGCCCTGCCTCTGTGGATGTTCTTTTCGCTGGATGCCCAGAAGGCCAAATGGATCCCGGGCTGCATCAAGAGAAGCGTGGCCAGCAGGTGGAGGGAGGTGATGCTGCCCCTCTGCTCCCGTGAGGCCCCACCGGGAGTGCTGCATGCAGCTCTGGGACCCCCAATGCAAGAAGGATGTCAAACTGTTGGAGCAGGTCCAGAGGAGGGCACGAAGACAATCAGAGGGCTGGAGCACCTTCCTTATGAGGACAGGCTGAGAGAGTTGGGGGTGTGCAGCCTGGGGGAGACCTTCCAGCACCTTCCAGTGCTGAAAGGGGGCTACAGGAGAGATGGGGGGGCTCTGGATCAGGGGGTGCAGGGACAGGATGAGGGGTAGTGGATTTAAGCTGGAGGAGGGAAGATTTAGACTAGATAGGAAGAAATGTTTTCCTGTGCGGGGGGTGAGGCAATGGCCCAGGTTGCCCAGAGAAGCTGTGGATGCCCCATCCCTGGAGGGGTTCAAGGCCAGGCTGGATGAGGCTTTGGGCAACCTGGGCTGGTGGGAGGTGTCCCTGCCCATGGCAGGGGGTGGGACTGGATGGTCTTTAAGGTCCCTTCCAACCCAAACCATTCTGTGACTCTTTGAAGCAACCGGAGAAGGAAGAGCTGTCTACGGGATACCCGCCAGCCCCGTGATGCTCGTGCCCAGCAGCACCCACAAGAGCAGGACTGGGCTGGTGGCTGTGCTGTGTTCCAGCTGCCTTTGAAGAGACGGACACCAGCAGAAACAAAGCGTTTGCATTTCTGTGAGTGCAGGCATCCCAGGAGAGTACTTCTGAAAGGTTTAGGAAGCCTTTTGATTAAAAGGGAAACTGGAAATCCTAGCTACAGATCCTAGCACATAATAGGCAAAAAACCCTGCTGTCACCAGAACTACCCATTTAATTTTTTTCACAGCTCCATCAGAAAATGAGTTACACACAAAACCAGACTAAGGAGAAGGAAGACCAGAAAGGGCTGTTAGCATGGTCCCACCGTCACCTCCATGGATGCTCCCTGCTTCAGGTAATTCTATCTTTGTCTAAGCCTACTGCAGAGAAACTGCCACGCTTACCTATTTTAGCTGTGATTTCTCTTTAGAGGTGACATGACTGGGCTCTGATTTTGATGCATCTCGACACCTATCAAGGCTCCTGATCTTACAAGCAGTGCAAGGTGCCTCTCCCACCCTTTCCAGCTCTGCTTCTTCCTTGAAAAACTGCATCACATGAGGACATGGCCCTAAGCCCAACAGCTTAAATGAGCCAGTCCTCCCAGCAAAGGATGGTATCCACACATATTTGGTGGCACAGGGGTTAAACATCAGTAGTACTCCTTTGCTCTTGCTATAAAAAAGAAAAATGAAAAAAAAAAATAACGAGAAAGCTGGAGCAGTCTTGAGGCAGAACAGCCTAACTGGCTGACCCTTCTCCCCAGGTCCTCCGCCGGCGAGGTTCTGCAGCACGGGGAACAGCAGCCACACCACGGAGAAGCTGGCATGCTCATAACTTCTCTTCTGCAAAGGGATGAGCGGTTTCCAGGCCTGTCTGTAGCATCCTGGGCAGAGACCCAGCTCATCCTGGGATGTGCTAGACCAGGTGAGGACAGCAGTGGGCTCTAGAGGCAGAGAAAAAAGGCTTGAGGAGGAGTTATTACCTCCCCACCCTCCTGCTTTATAGGTGGGGAGGTCTGGCAGACCCACTGGACAGGCACATTTGCTTTTCTTAAGATTATTTAGGGTCTCCCCCTAAATCTTCCTTGGCCCTGCCTTGCCTAACGCTGGCCCTGCCAGAGACACTAATTTTCCCTGCCCCATCTGTTTGGATTTGCTTACTTACTAATTTATCCAACGCCTAGCTCCATGGTGGCTAAGCATTTTAATCACAGTGATTAACACACTGAGCAAGAACAAAACAAAAATGGTTAATCAAAGGCTATTAGCAGTGTTTGAATGTCTACACGCCGCTTTTTACACATGAATGCTGGTTAACGATCATCTCCCCATAACGTTCATACTGGTCTCTGATTTATTCCTTCTTCTGCCAGCTCTGCAGTTTGCCACAACCACATCAGGGATTTTGACCCATTTGGCACCGGGAGGATACAATACAATCCTGCAGGAAATACGGAGGCTTTTCAGCCTGTCTGAAGCTTTTGACGCCAGAAGCCATCACCAGCAAGAGAAAAACCTCACGGGAACAAGCACGCCCCGCGTCAGAGCACGACAGCGCATCGGAGACGGAACCGGCACTACAATGCGCCAAACTCCCTGTGGCTCCAACATAAAGAGGATTCTTCCCGAGTCGAGGAGTAGGATGGATCTACAACAACAAAAAATGCCCATAACTGACATTATTAGATGCACAATGTCCTAACTAAGTGTTTGTCACAACTGGAGTATTATTTAGACACATAGATACAGAGTTTGGTATTAACGTAAACCTGGGTTTGCTCCTATAACCACCGTACTCAACACCCCCAAAATTATCGCCAGCATCAAAACACAGCCCAGTGCCCAACGGGGAATCAGTGCCCGCTGGGTGAAGCAATGTCCAAACACAGAAAACCAGCCTCTGTCCCAAGGACCGCTCGCAGACACCAGGCAGGCGGTACACAGGGAAGCGAGGGGATACCCTAACACCTGGACAAAGTACTAATTTGGAAAGCCCGAGCCTCTACGAATGAGTTACCTGGGCAGGGAAAGCATGTCTTATCTGTGTTTGGAAAGCCCTGTGTGTATAGAACAGCCTTACACAAACAGGATTGAAAACAAAAATACAAGTGCAACTACAGGGTTTATTGCTTTAAATACATCTCAGGGGGTTCAACGCTGTGGACGCAGAGCTGAACGGCTTCATTTACGAGTTGCGGCTGCTGAAGGTAAAGCGTAAATGTAGGTTGGTTTGGGGTTTTTTAACAGGTAATACAACTGAAAGCAACCAAAAAAGTATGGTCACTCTTCCATGCTTTCAATCCATCTGTCTTCAACTAGTCCTCCTGCCACTTCTGTCACTGACCTCTTTCTGAAGCCCCTTTGGCCAAATGATAAGTTTTCTTTTTCTTCTGAAATAGAGCACCACAACTGCAGTTCTGGGCTCTGGGCTGGTTCTGGCTTCCAAAACCTCCAGTAAAAGCTGAATGTTGGGTAAATGTCCATGATAACCAGTAAAGTCAGAAAATGCTACAATCCCACACCTGCACACGGACATTCGTCTCTCTCTCTCGTGATAGCGAAAGGTCTATTTCGTGGTAAACCAGAAGGAAATTAAATGAGCAGCAGAAGGAAATATCCTGGCTCTGCTCTGTTCTTACCTCCCTCTTCCAACAAATCACTACTTCAGGGACATTCATCATTGTAGCTGTATCTTTGCTTTGTTAGGAGAAGTGTGTGTTCACAGCTGTTTGGCAGTTCTGAGGTTTTTATCTCTGGGTGAAATCCTGCAGAGAGCTGTATCCAAAGTGACGGTGCTGTGTAACAGAGAGGAAGACGGCCACCTCAAGATGGACCTTAATCAGCTCAGTCGAGAGATGTCTCCAGTCACTTAGGCCCCTTAATACAGCATTACCAGCCACAGAAAGTAATAACCACACCGAATCTGCTCATCATTAATTTAAAAAGGCTGGCTGCTAGATCCTTACATTGACCATCCCAGCTTTCCACCGCTTCTACTCCATCGTTGATTGTTTATTTATTATTTAATATCGAGGTGTCTCTGGGACAACTTAATACAGTAAGATAGTCTCTCATTCTCTTCCCTGCTAATGAATGTCATAAATAACTACAGTAAGCATTATAATCAATAGTACACTGTGCTTACATCCCGAAGAACAGCAGGTCTGTGGCTTGCAGTCCTGCCAGAGATGGGAAAAGTCTCTCCGGGATGCAGAGCTGCTTAGTGCTCAGACAGAGCAGGTGAACGAGCAGCAGTGGGCTGGGGTACCAGGGGACGACCGCGCTCTCCAGAGGGCTGCGGAGGCATCATGCAGCTGATGGTTTAATGCTTCAGAGGAGATAGGAAGCACGAGTGTCTGCCCGCTTGCGCTCACTGCAAGTGAACCTGAAAAGCAGCAGCAATGTTGTCAGTGTGCCGCAGGAAATGCAAGAGGAGATCGCTCTAAAATCTGATAAAAACAAAGAAGAAGGGGTAGGAAGAGACATCAAAAGTTTATACACTGAGTAAATCTCAGCAAATAATCCTGCAGATTCATTTCTGTTTTGAGAAAGTAAGTTATTTTAATGGGAAAGTCCTATTAACAATATGAACATGCTGGAGCTACTTGGAATTTTCCTTCCTACAAGGCAGGATCACAGAAGGCTCCTGAGATACTGAATTCAACTGTTTCTTCGCTTCGTTTCCTGCTCTTATGAATTCAGAAGAACCCCACACAAGATTTCACGCTGCCACTTGTTGAAGCAATGATATTCTTCAATTCATCCACCAGCCCTTCAGCTCCTTCCTGACCCTCTCCTGCACTGACAGCTCCAGGGCATGAGCCAAACCACGTCATCCAGAAGCTGAAATCAGAAACCAGCTTTTCTTCTTAAAACAGCTGTCACCTTTGAGATTAGTTATTACACCACTCAGGAGCCTCCAGCAAACATTTAGCCAACAGATCTTCTTGCGATGCCCACGCTCCCTTCTCACTGCTTTGCCCTCTTCCAGGATTTTTCTTCCAATCAAGCCGTACATCTTGCAGCTGGGATCCTAACCTGCTGCAGCAAAATCGGTGGGGACCCAATTCTTGCTAGACCCAGCGGTGAGTACTGCAAAAGGCAGGAGAAACCACAGCTTAATGACTCGGCCGAGAAAGCATCTTTGGTGCTGAAGCTATTTCGGGTTTCATGCCAAGGCACCTCTGTGTCAAATCAGCCCAGGTTCATTAGCACGTGCACCCCAGGTGAGAGACAGCGTCTGATGCTGGGGGGGTATCACAGCTCCCATGTCCTGTTTTCAGAGCCGGGTTTCCCACCTCCTGCAAGGTGCTCAGCTCTCGTTGCAGCAGTTGTACAGAGCATGGACATTTTTTAAGGCAATCTCACCTATAAAATCCTTCCCAGTAAAACACACTCTGCAAAGAAAACAACGCATTCAGGCTAGAAACTCCAACAGGAAAAGAGTATTTCCTCTATCCATATTCCTGAAGTCAAATACACACAAAACTTAATTACCTAATAAAAATAACAACAACAAACACAAGTTTTTCAAATCTTCTTCACTGTGCTATTCAACCCAGCTTCTGATCTGACTGTGGTCCAGGTACTAATTCTCGACAAAATATATTGAACATACAAACCCCAGAAACTGCAAGGATCACAGAACCCCAGAATGGTTTGGGTTGGAAGAGACCTTCAAGATTGTCTGGTTCCACCCCCCTGCCATGGGCAGGGAAACCTCCCCCCACCCCCTGCCATGGGCAGGGACACCTCCCACCAGCCCAGGTTGCCCAAAGCCTCATCCAGCCTGGCCTTGAACCCCTCCAGGGATGGGGCATCCACAGCTTCTCTGGGCAACCTGGGCCACTGCCTCACCACCTCCACAGTCAAGAATTTCCTTCTAATATCTACTCTAAATCTGCCTTCTTCCTATTTAAATCCATTATCCCTTGTCCTGGCACTTCGAGTGATCTTGAAGGATCTTCAAGTCTTTTCAGTTTACAACAGATTTTCAAGCGACATCACTCTGCTGATATGCCACCAGGGAAGAACTTGGTCCTTCACATTTACGCCACAGAGAAGCTGGAAAATTGACCTTGCACCATTCAGTATTTTGCTGCTCAAAAATAAGAGTCTCCACAATTAATTTCTGGAAAGGCTCTTCTTGCATGGGTATTTTCTTCCTCTGCAAGGGGAAGAAGCTCACCCCCCTGGTTTTATCTCTTCCAGGATAACTTAGTATGTAAGTGATTGAATGAAATCCCCATTCCTCACAGGAATTTGCATGGAAAAAAAAACCCTCAAAAACCAGCTGTAATTGTCTCATTCTTGATTTTTGCAGGAAAACAGCTTCAAGCTCTCAGAATTCACACCCTTATAGGGGAATCTTCCTAATTAAAACAGCAAGGAGACACCCAGTGAAGAAATAATTTCAAAACAGCACTGAAGAAAACTTGGCAAACTTCAAAAAAACCTCAAAAAACTTCAAAAAACCCTCAAAAGACTAAAGTATTCATGATGGGCTATTAAACACACACCACATCCTGCTCAGGAACTTTCTAAGGCACAAATGTCAGATGATGGCATGATAACCTGGAGGAAAATCGCGATGCACCTGCCCGGATCCGACACCTTTTCCAGGGCCACCTGGGCTCTCTTCTATTCGCCATCAGAAACACGATAATGAGCCGCACAACATGTTGGCCTGAGATCTCTGAAGATAGAAATGCTTTGGTTACACTCTCCTGTACTCCCAGAAAAGCTCTTTGAAGCATTGTGAACTGTTTTCAATAACTGGTAGGGTTCAGAAAAAGAAAAAAAAAAACCCCAAGGTATTTTATGCTCAAATCAGAACTCCGTTAAAAACACCGAACAGTGACGCTTCTTTGTGGTTCCTTCCTTTAACTCTGGGAGTTATTACAGATCACAGGGAGCTCAGCACAATAGCTAGTGATACCTGTCACCCAGAGCCCTGACCTGAACAGGACACAGAGTTATTTGTTTAATTCACCAACAGCACGAATGATCAGGACACCCCAGGAACAGCCCCATCAAAGCCAAGGCAGAGCAAGAAAACTCGGCGCTGAGTCGGGAAGGACAGGGTAGCAAACAGCCCCACTTCGCTAATCCCGCTGCTGTGACCCAAGGCGATGCAATCTGATCGGATAACAGAACTCCTAAGGAGGGGGGGGGAAAGCATGAGATTATAAACCAAGAAAAGCTGTCTTTGAGGAGTGAATCCAGAGGTTTTAGATATATCTGACTCTCAGGTCTGCACATCAGCCCCGTTGCTGCGGCTTTTTTTTTGAGACGCAGAACGGGCAACAGTGCCTAGTGGAAAATAATAGCTACTCCACAGAGCTGGGTAAACAGCCTAATTGAAAGCAGAAATTTCTGTTCAGAATTCTACTCATATGATTAGAAAGAGTAATATATATCCTTTAATGGGCAAATAAAGCCATTTCAGCATTATCGTTACAATCAGCAAGCAAAGGATGCGTGAGCAAATTTTATGTTGGAGAGGGTAAATTTTCATGGTCATTCCCTGCTCCTACGAACGTACTTTTCGACAATCTAATACAGCGTAACAGCGCTTTCAGTAAAGCCAGCCTTAATTTGGCAGGCTTTTAAGTTGCTTTTCTATTATGAACCTTCTCTTTTGTTGCTCTCTTCTCAGCTAGTTCTTCATTATCGGTAGTAAGACAACCCTAAACAACTTCTCCTGCAATGAATGCCTCTTTCATTTAAATCACTATTAACTTCACAGAATCACAGAATCAC
>NW_010100549.1:0-13948 GCF_000699245.1 Pterocles gutturalis | reverse complement strand
GTGATCTGATCTAGGTGTTCCTGCTTCGGTAGGGGATTGGACTAGATGATCTTTAGAGGTCCCTTCCAATCTCTAACATTCTGTGATTCTGTGATTCTGTGAAGAGCATGAGAAAGTCCCTCCCCTGCTCCTGTTGTTGTCCCTCAATCCAGGAATAGGTTTGTGCCTCGTGCGCCAGTGCCAATAAGCACACACAGCTGAGATCTGCTTTCTAGCCTTTAATGCAGTTCTGTACAGAAAGGGGTGCTAGGCAAGAGTTCTCAAAAAGTAGCATACCTCTTTGGAGAAGTTGCAGGCTTTTATACAGGTTACAACAAAGAAGTTGCACAACACTTGGTTTGCACAACACTTGGTTTTTGGTCAACTTTTAGTTACGTAACTGGTGTACTCCTGTGCATGTTCTGATTAGTGATTAATTCATTACACAAAGGTAGTCCCACACATGCACATTAGCATGCAGGGTCTCCTCCCAAGGAGGAGATTTTTTTCATGCTAATTAGCCGTAGATTACCTTCAGGCAAACATCTCTCCTACTCCCCCATCCCCCTGGTCATTTTGGTTTACATTAGCTCATTCTTTGTCATTCCTGTGTTATCTTGCTCTGATTTTTCACCCTGAGGAACACAGTTGTACCTCTTGCTGTTCATCCTCCATGCTCTATTTGTTTTTCTTAGCCAGCTGAGTCCCATTTCCTCCAGTGCTGTTCTTCACCCTCTTTCCTCCCTTCCGCTACATCTTAATTACCATGTATTTCACTCTAGGGTTTTTTTCTGTTCCTGACAAAAATAATAGTTAAAAAAAAAAAAAAACACAAATTTTGA
Source organism: Pterocles gutturalis (assembly GCF_000699245.1). Lineage (NCBI taxonomy): Eukaryota > Metazoa > Chordata > Aves > Pterocliformes > Pteroclidae > Pterocles > Pterocles gutturalis. Next base: position 13,127 of record NW_010100549.1, on the reverse strand, counting down.
CAACATTGAAAAAAGTATGTAATTTCATTTTAATTTCATTTCCCAGCCCATAGTCACCAGAGAGGAAATGATCTTGTCTATAAGACAGAAAAATACTTTGACAGAAACAAAACAGAAAGCATCAGGAAAGCTTGGCATCTAGGAAGATGTTTCTCTGGTCATTCTACAGCAAGGAATTACTTTGATAGATTAGAGTGGTTTCATCTAGTATGTTGTCTTCTATAGTAATCACCGTTAGTTGCTTCAGGGGAAGGTACAAGATGCAGACTAACTCACCCTGAAAAAATATCTTTTAGCACTTCCCATCCTCCCAGCAGAGCTTGTCTTCACTTGACTTTACTTCAAGTTAACGGCCATTTAACTTGAGGCACCTGATATTTGTAAAGGTTAATGTGTGCACTCTTCACACAACTGATCCAGGTTCTAAATGTTTATTCTTTAACCTAAGACGGTATCTTCATTGATAAGAAGGGGTTGTGCATGTGGTTATTCATAAAATTTCTCACTGTGAAACTCTAGTGGAGACTAACACATGGATGATATCTACTTCACTACAGCTAGACAAGGTCAACATTATGCTGTAATAGTCTTTTCACTCAGGCTAGTTGTAGCATAATAAAATCTGCAACGCTTTGACTTTCCTGGGATTTCCTAGCGAGATGGTTACTAAAAAGGAAAAAAACCCTGTAATTCTCTCTGTAAAAAACACAGGCTACTTGCTCTTACTTGGAATCTGTCCAAGGTTTTTTTTCTTCCCTTTTCTCTGATTTAAATATCATTCCTGAATGATGACTCACGGCAGGAAACAGAGCTGCCTTGTGTCCTTGTGCAAGAGCCAGAAGGCATATGTAGGTCAGCAGAGCATGTACAGAATGTCCTGCAAATTTGAATGCAATGCACTCCACATTGTAAGTGCATACACTCACAAGCATTCGTCAATGATAAAAGTACTGGTGAAACACTGTGTCCCAAAAAAAGGGAAATCCAGTGGCAAAGAATGGTATCTGCTAGGGAAGATCTGGATCCATTATTTTTGAGAAATAAGCTGTCTTTTTTCTGATTTCTGATTACTGTTTGCAAAGTGTCTAGAGTTGCAGAAACTGAAGAACACCAAGAAGTTCAGGTGATGTGCAAATTCTGATTAAAAATAAATAAATGTTAAAACTGGGTGCTGACCCAATAACTTTTTCCACTGTTCAGCTCATTCTGTTGCCTTGCATAGCTTTGCTGTATGACAGATAATTATCTCCAATTCATAGAGAGTTACAACCTGTATGTGTTGAGAGGTTTTGTCCAAGCACTGGTCAGAAGCATCTACTAATGCTATCAGCCATGATTCACATGGAAAAGAACGTGGAGCCTAACCATGAGGATAAAAAAAAGTTTAAGATTTGTTCAGATCTGTAGAGCCCAAACAATATCATCTGGTTTGCCATTTCACTTCCAAAACACCCCAACATCCACTCCGTGCGACACGCCATGTTTGGGGAACTTAGATAGACTTCTGAAGACTTTGCAGATAGCTGACATTGGGCTGGTGTAAAGCTGGTTACTACTTTAAAACATAGAAAAATGTATATCCCTGCAGCCAATCTTGAAGTAATTTTTTCTGAGTACTACTGCTACATATGGTTCTACTATGTCAGTTATTGCAGCTTTTTACAATCAGGTTTTCCTGTTTCTCAAATTGTTTTTCCATCAGTACAATAACAGGAAAATACAAATTAGGGAAGCTGTGATTCTGACTGTGCATAAAATGGTAAGTTCAAAAGTTCAAAATGTATACATTTTCCTGCCAGTAATCTCTCTCAGTTGAGCTGGGAATAAATATAATAACAGATAATTATGTTGATCTTATGCTTTACCCTCCCAGCTCTCTAAGCTCTCCCAGGGCCATTTAGGAAAACTTTTTACCCTTTCTACTATACTATGTATTCAGCCCTGCAGTGCCAGCAAATTTAGCTATCCTGGAACTGTGAACACTGGTTGTCAGAAATAATTTCTGATTGGAGGGAAATATGTTTTTAAACAATCCTTACACTACAAGGGACCAAAATTTTATCTGTCCTTCCTCTTGCCAACAAAACTACAAAATATTGCAGGATAAATTTTGGACCTTGACTTTTTCCACAGTGAGACAAGATGGAAGGCCATCCTGTTGTCCCAGTGCACTGGAGCCAACGAGCACACAGAGTCAAAGAGCCACCTTCTAACCTTTAATGCAGTTCTGTACAGAAAGGGATGCTAGGCGATAGTTGGCAAAAACTAGCATACCTCCTTGGAAAAGTTGAAGTCTTTTATACAGGTTACAACAAAGAAGTTACACAACACTTGCATATTGGTCAGTTTTTGGCTACTGACTGGTGACAGGTATGCTCATGATTAATTCATCATACAAAGGTGGTCCCACATTGGCAGGTAGGATCTCCTCCCAGGAAGGAAATTTTTATCATGCTAATTTACCCTGATTAGCTTCTCTCCTTCTCCCCCATCCCCCTGGTCATCCTGGTTGACATTAGCTCATTCTTTGTCATTCCTGTGTTACCTTGCTCTTATTTTTCACCCTGAGGAGCACAATCCTGTAACTATGGAGGGCCTACATTGCCATGATTGGGGGTGTATGTGCGCATACGTGCATGCATATGCACATGTAGCACATTAAGAGTATGAGACTGAACAGAGAAGGGAGAGATGGAGCTTCTTGTTTTCCTCACTAAAATCAAGAGTTTTGTAGCTGTTGTGCATCGGTCCCCAGGAGTAAAGGGAGCAAAGTTGGAAACACTGGGAAGAGATGAAGTCTGACTTAACTTCACTCTTTTATGTGTTAGTCACAGAGAGAGAAAGGTCCAGAGGAAAATAACAATGCAGGTTCTTGTTATATTTCCCTTGCAGCAGCACTGAAAAATTTGTCTTTGTTAGAAAATGCCAGTTATCAAATGCACATAATGTCCCTGGGAAATGTAAGTCACATCCAGAAGTCAGGAGACCTCTATTTAGGCTACAGATTTTACCTCTCTCATCTGAGCGGATGGGACTGTTTGCTTTGGACTGGAAAGAAGTCACACAGAGAGGGGTCTGAAGAGGGTCAAATGAACTATGCAGAGGCTGAAATAAACTCTGTACTGCAAAGAAAATGTTTCAGCTGGGGTCCTTGGAGAAGACTATCCATCTCGGCTCTTTCAGCTTCACCCAGTTAGGCTGCTTCTTGCTCATCAGCCCTGTCAAGGAGGGGCATCAAATCAGTGGATACCTTTCAGCTGTGTCTCTTACCCCAGCCTCAGACTCTGAGAGTTGTGCTTGTGCTGGATGGGGAACAGACTTCATTGCACTGTGTAATGGAAAGGGCTTCCATCTGGTTTTTATACTGTAAATTCTGAATTCTATGTAATTACTTTACCTCAGGCTTTAAAATAGATCCATATAACTTTACAATAGATTTCAGTTGCAAAGCACTGTTTCTTCCATGCTGTTAGCCACTGATTTTGCTTTAGCAGGGTGTCTCAGCCAAGGACACCTTGAAATTGTAGCATGATGCTTACTTGTCATGCTCTAAAGCTGAGTGAACATGAGCTGTTAGGATTTGGCATTGCCAGCTGAGGACCTGGGCATGCTAGGAAATTCTGTAGGTTTTGGGTTTGATAATTTCTTCCTCATCCTGATAGGTAATCTCCATTAGTTAGTCTCCTGACTGTCTTCAGATACTATTAACAGTTCAGGAATAAATATGTCCCCTGGCCCTCAGCTGCAATAACACAAATTTCTCCCCTTCAGGCCTCTTCTGACAGCACAGAAAAAAACAATTTTCAGGGAAAAAAAAAGGCAAGAGGTTTGAACCCTGGATGTTCAAGAATGGATATATTTTTATCTTCTTCAGAAATCTCCATATTTAGGAGAGCTTATTGTAACACTATTTCCATCAGGAAAGTGAATAAACCAAATTCTTTACCCTGTTAATCTGCCAGGCAGTGTTGCAGACCCTGTTTGTTTTTTTTTTTACATATTTAAGATCACAAAATACCCTGACTGTAACTTACCCATAATAAGTTTAAATAGCACTTAGCTGTCAAAAGCAGATTTTCAAAATAACTGAAGCGATGCAAAATACCTGAACAAATGGCCACATCATCAGGTTCTCAGGATGCTGGACAGTGAGTGACTTTGGAACCGTGTCCAGTTGTGACCAGAAGCAGTTATCATCAGAGAGTTCTTTCTTACCCTGTGTGAAACAAGTTAAGGACTCTAGTTTCTAATGGTTAGATGACTGCCACCACTAACCACTAGTGTAGTTACCAGTGTTGCTAGTTTTTAGCTGTCTGAATTGAAACTGAGAAACAAGAGGCTTAAACTCTTTCCTGTCGTCAGAAACTGGGAGTTTGCAATACTAATAGATGTCTTTCTTTACAAATACAGATACACTATATACATATACATATATATATATGGCAACTGAGATCTCGGCATACTGTCCACTTCCTATGGTTGAAACGGTCAGCTTTTTATGAATCTTATGGAAAGTCAAGGAGTTGCTTGGCTACAAACTAATCATCTGCTGAGTGAAGGTACAAACCTGCTGGGCAGGTGGAGGGCCTTTTGATCAGGTGATAACTTCTGAGCAGTATCTGTTTTGGGTGACTGTTACGGTTTTGTGGGGGGGGGGGTTGTCTGGTAGCAGGGAGGGGCGACATTAATGGCTCCTATAAAGTAGCTGCAAAAAGTTTCCCCTAGCTCCCAGTCTGCTCTGGTGGCAAGGGAGGGGTTACAGTGGTGGCTCGCTCCTGTAAGTGACTGTTAAGGGTTCACCCCCATCCCCAAGCATTTGGTAACCGGGAGGGGGAGTGGGGGAAGGAGTACCACCGATCTAGCCTGTGTAAGAAAATACTGGAAGTTTCCCCAGCTTCAGACTGGACCCACCCCAGACCAGGGCTGAGCCAATCGGTGCCTCTGCGAATAACAGATTTAAGAGGGGCACAGAACAATGGAGTTGGCGTGGCCCCGGGCAGGGCCCGGCTCGGGTGGGCCGGTCTGGCCATCGAGCCGCCTGCCTGGCTTCTGCAAACCGACCTGCCATAGCCCAAGCCTCCGCCATGGCTCACCTGAGAGTCTGTTTCCTTGGGAGTTGATGAAGACCTGCAGCAGAGAGAGAAGCAAGATGTTGAAGGAGACAGCCAGGCAGACACTCAGTCGGAATTATGAAAGGGAACACTCTTGGCATTTCCTCTGCAACGTGGTGAAGAAAGGTGCAGCCGTGGAGGACCTCACGTTGGAACTAGAAGCCCACGCCGGAGCCAGGCAGTAGTTGTAGCCCCGTTTGGAAAAGAACTCACACCAGAGAAGTTGTGGAGAAGGACTCTCACGTGAGAAGGGACACTACGTTGTAGCTGGGAAAGACTGTGAGGAGCCCTCCCCTGAGGAGGAAAGAGCAGCGGACTGACTGCACCCCCCATTCCCTGCACCCCTGCGCCGCTGGCAGGGAGAAGGTACAGAACAAAACCTTTGGGCTTTGGGAAGAAGAGAGGCGTGGGGGAGAAGTGCCTTTCTAAGATGTGGTTTTCTCTCTCTCAATATCTTGTTTCTTGTTGTAAATAGTTAATATATTCAGTTGTTTTCTTGTTCTTCCCAAGTTGTGTTGGTTCCTTGCCCATGACCCTAAGTGGTGAGTGAAACCCTCCCTGTCCCTGCCTCAGCCCACCAGGTGTTTAGCAAAAACTGTCCCTGTGACTTTATAAACCACAACAGTGACAGGTTATTACTGTGTTTTGCTCAGTAACAGTGGCAGAGATACCAGCTTGTGACTTAAAGGCGGAGAGACTTTCTGGATCTATTTAATAGCCTGTGGTATTGGGTTTGTGTGGGAAGGTTTTGATAGCAGGGGCGGCTTCTGTGTGAAGATGCCAGAATCTTTCCCCATGTACAATAGAGCCAAAGCCAGCCAGCTCCAAGATAGAGGAGCCTGCTGGCCACCTGCTGAGCCCACCTGCTGCTGGCCAAGGCTGAGCCCATCAGCAACAGTGGTAGCACTTCTGTGATAACATATGTAAGAGGAGGGGGAGAAAACTGCTGCGCAACAGCAGCCAGAGAGAGGAGTGAGAATAAGTGAGACAAACAACTCTGCAGACACCAAGGTCAGTGAAGAAGGAGGGGAAGGAGGTGCTCCAGGTGCCAGAGCAGAGATTCAGCTGCATCCACGGTGAACACCATGGTGAGGCAGGCTGTCCCCCTCCCCATGGAGGTCCATGGTGGAGCAGATATCCACCTGCAGCCCATGGAGGACCCCACCCTGGAGCAGGTAGATGTGCCTGAAGGAGGTTGTGACCCCATGAAGAGTCTGCGCTGGAGCAAGCTACTGGCAGGACCTGTGACCCCAAGGAAAGAGGATGCCACGCTGGAGCAGGTTTGCTTGCAGGACTTGTGAGACCACAGGGGACCCATGCTGGAGCAGTCTGTTCCTGAAGGACTGCATGCTGTGGGAGGGACCACACTGGAACAGTTAATGAATAACTGCAGTCCATGTGAAGGACTCACATTGGAGAAGTTAATGGAGAACTGTGTCCCATGGGAGCCACCCCACACTGGAGCAGGGGAAGAGTGTGAGGAGGAAGGAGCAGCAGAGGCGATGTGTGACTGACTGCAACCCCCATTCCCTGTCCCCCTGCACTGCTCAGAGGGAGGAAGTAGAGAAGCCGGGAGTGAAGTTGAGCCTGGGAAGAAGAGAGGGGTGAAGAGGAAGGTGCTTTGAGATTTAATTTTACTTCTCATTATCCTACTCTGACTTTTGATTGGCAAGAAATTAAATTAATTTCCCTGAGTCAAGTCTGTTTTTCCTGTGATGGTAATTGCTGAGTGATCTCCCTGTCCTTATCTTGACACATGAGCCTTTCTTCATATATTCTCCTCCCCTGTCCAGTTGAGGAGGGGAGTGATAGACCGGCTTGGTGGGCACCTGTCATCCAGCCAAGGTTAACCAACCACATGTGTGAGGATGGATGTGCACAATTTCTGCCTGTTCAGCTAGGCTGTTACTTTTCTTGATCAGAGATTAAGTTTGAGCAATGGGAAAAGAATGTACTTATACCAAGGAAACTGAAGAAATTATTTAAAAATTCTATATAAATTGATGTTATTAGGGGAAACTGTATATCATTGAACTCCCAATAAAATTGCTAAGATAAATTTTACATAATTAAAATATTATTTATTCACCATAGTAATGATAATTTAAAGTGAATAGGGAACGATGACAGAATTTCCTTTTACTTTACAAGTGAAAAGTTTGCTAAAATCTTAGCTATAAAATAGTACATCCAGATATGGGCACTGACTCCAAGAAAATATACATATCAGCTAGAGAAAATACGAAGATGAGTGTCATGGTTTTAAAAACCACCACACAGCCTCTTGCTGAAAACTTCGTGGGGTGAGGTAAGGACAGGGAGAGTTCACTCACCACTTATGGTCATGGGCAAGAAACTGATGTGACTTGGGAGAACAAAAAAACCCACAATGTAATTTGTTAACAATATTTACAATCAAAACAAAGCAAGATAATGAGAAAAAGAACTACATCTTAGAAAGGCACTTCTCCTCCACCCATCCCTTCTTCCCAGGCCCAAAGGCTTTGTTCCTGATTTCTCTACCTTCTTCCCCCTGGCGGGTACAGGGGGGCAGGGAATGGGGGTTGTGGTCATTCCACGTTGTCTTTGCCACTTCTTCTTCCTCAGGGGAGGGCTCCTCACAGTCTTTCCCTGCTCTAGCGTGGGGTACCTCTCACAAGAGAGTCCTTCACAAACTACATCAACACGAGTCCTTCCCACATGGGGTCACAGTCCTCCGAGAACTGCTCTGCTCTGGCCTGGGTCTCTTCAACAAAATTCATGGCCTCCTTTGGGCATGGCTACTTCTTCCAACGTGGGGTCCTCTACCGATGCATCTCCGTGAGCTACAGGCAAGCTCTGCTTTTTCAGGGGCTGCACTGGGACGACATGCATCACCATGATTCTTCACCACGATTCTTCACCACGGGTTCCAGGGGAGTCTCTGTTCCGGGGCACGTCCTTCCTCTCCTTCATGTATGTGTAGTTGTCTCTCTCACTTCCTGCTCCTCTGTCCGCCACAGGTTCTTTCACCAGCTCCTGAGAAACTCCTGGCCCTCAGGCAAGTCATGATGGAGGCTTGGGCTGCAGCAGGTCAGGTTACAGAAGAAGCCAGGCAGGGAGTTGGATGCTGGGCCAATCAGGCCAGGCCAGGTCCTGCCTGGGGCACACCAACCCCTCCGATGTACCCCCCCCCCCCTTAAAATTGTCCTTAAATATGTAATTTGCAGAGGCACTGATTGTCTCAGCGCTGGCCAGAAGTGGTCCAGCCTGGAGCTGGGAAAACTTACAGCCATTTCTCACAGGGGCCATCTTGGTAGTATTCCTTCCCCCCTGACCCCTGCTACCAAAGCCTTGGAGCCAAAAGGGGTGGGGAACTGTCAGTAGTTACTTAGGGGAGCTACTACTGTAGCTCCTCCCTTGCTACCAGAACAGACTTCCAGCTGGGGAAACTCTCAGCAGTTACTTACAGGAGCCATCACTGTAGCCCCTCCCCTGCTACCAAACAAACCCACCACACAAAACCACAACAATGAGTAATAAAAATGACAAGAAATCTGAAAAACTTAACCCAGGATTGGAATAACAGGATGTGTTTAGTCTAGTGAAGAATGAGGGAAAATGTGGTTACAATTCAAATATTGAAAAAGTTGCTGCAGAAAAGAGCCGAATAATTATTTTATTTCATGTCCACTGGAATAGGACAAGAAGTGACAAAGTGGAAAGAGAAGAAGGTAGTTTCATATTAAGAATGTTTAACAGTTTTAGAAAAACTTTTCTAAATGTTAGGATAGATATGTATTGAACATAATTGCAGTTGGAAGGCTGTGAAAAACCCATCTTCTTCACTTGTCAGCTTTCTGTCTGTTTTGCTGAGATGCATATATGAGCTCAGCAAGTTTGTCCTTCACCTGTCTCTCTTCCTTGGAGCTTTATCAGGTACTCAGCAGATGACAGCCTCTATCTATTAGGAGTGCAGTATGCAGGTGGAAATAAAGAAGAAAAAAACACACAAATCTTTATTGTCCAAATACTAGGCTGAGTGCCAGCAAGGATGAAATTTGCTTTTCTTTATCACTTTTTTGATGGTTCCTATTCGCAGTTTGAAGTGCACTTGAAAAGGACATTTTTTTCACTTGCAGCTCATTTCTGTGGTACCTTCAAGCCTTTACAGATTTGGTGTTCACATGGAGAGCATCTAAGGAGTCTGCAACTATGATTGTAATTGCATGCTCACACCTGCAGGCTGTCTGGGTGGATAGTGTTATGTGAGATGCATTTCAGGTGGCGGGATGGAAATATGAACTGGTCTCTTTGGAAATATGGATGATGCTGTTTGCAAGGCTGAAGTCTGTAGGCTGAATTAGCAACTGTAAGGTTGCATCACACACACAGACACACACACACAGAGATTTGTTTTTTCCTGTATTTTTCCTATTTCCACACAGTCAAAAGCTGGCAGATATATCTCTGTAAAATGAGCCTGTTGAAAATGTAACTGTTTAGTGCACGTAGCATTTCATGCACTAAGGTGTGTAGACCAAACCTGAGGATGCAGAGCAAGGCTAACTGTTCACAGTATGACAGCACTTGGACACTATGAGGAATGAGGTAGCTTAGTTTTCCCTGTAAGGTCATATGATAAAAGAGCATTCCGTGTACCAATTTCAGGCTGCATCTTCACCAGGTTTCTAGGAGTATGTAGCATCTGAATCTCTACTTCTGGGACACACATTGACAAGAACAACCTCATTAGGGGCTGAATTTGTTTGGATACTTTGTGAAGTGAGCTTCAAACTTTATAGAACCTCTGCTGGGGTTTGCCGATGGCCTTTGCTGAATTTGTTACACATAGTATATGTGATCATGTCAATAGTATTAACAAAGTGCTGGTGTTGCCCTTTTCCTTATTGCAGTCCTGCCAGTGACCCTTTGCTTTGCAGTGGCCCTAGTCCGTCTCCCATAAATACCCTTCCTCCAGTGTTAGCACTGACAACTGATTGCAGGCTTGGTATTTCAGAAGCTGATCAACTAAGATTGGATGTGATCCTCTCTCAAGAGAACAGGGATATATATATCCGGGGATCCTGATAGGGCTGTATTGAAGCATAGAAGGAGAGAATAGTGAGGCCACTCTAAGGAGGTGTGTACCCTTCTCTTTATAAACAAGTTGTAACTGCAACTTGTGTTTAGAACAGGAAGGTGACATCAGGTCAAGATGATTTCAGGATGGGAGAAAGCTGTACATAAGTATATGGAGAAGCTGATCCAGGTGCGGAGGAGTGTCGGATGGAGAACAACAGCCAGCAGAATGGCTTATCTGAAACATATATAGATTCAGTGTGACCCTGTTTCCTGCAGGGATCTCGTGTGTGCAGCACTGAAACAGGTGAGATGACTCAGTGCCAGCTGCTTGGTTATATTTGTCAGTGCTGCTGTGGGAAGCAATAAACCAGCAGGAAGGTTACACAGGTCTTTTCTGTGTTGGTCTTCAGATGTCATGAGGTCATTCCCTTTCCTCTTGATAGGATCTGGCAATGGGTGTACGGCTATTTCCTGAAACTTTATGACTCATATTGACTCATTAGTTTTCCTTTGGTTTTCTTTATAAAGGATAAGTGAGTTCTAAGGTGAAGAATAAACACTCTTGAGGATATTGTACTTTCATTTTGGCTCACTGGTCTGTTTTTAAATGTCTTCCAAGTCTTTCCTTTGTTAGCCATGTTAATTTAAGGAGTCCATTGATGTTAGATCCTGGACATCATTACTACCACTGCCTTCCAGAATTGTGGGGGGTTTTTTTGTTGGAGGTTTTTTGGGTTGTCGGGTTTTTTTTGTTTTGGTGGGGTTTTTTATGTTTGGTTGGTTGGTTGGTTTTTTCCCTGTCATGTAAATTCAATTATTTCAATTATCTCCTTTTTTAATTTTTTTTTTTTTTTGGATGGGGAAAAAAAATCAAATAATTTTTGAAAAGCACCTCTTTGGAAGGAGATAGACAAATTACATTTTTAATATCAAGAGGAAGCTGCTGGCTTGCCCCCAAAAAATATTTGTAAAAAAAGGTGACTTGGATTCAGTTACACATATAGATAGTGTCACTGTATTTCTAGATTCCTAAACAGATCTTGCCTCCTAAGCAGTTACACTTTTTGTTGTCTATAGTACAGAAGTCTTAAAACTAATAATATCTTGTCATCTGCCTGCTTAAGATCAGAAAACAAATGTAATAGCCAGTGATAAACTGGTAGGATACCTTAGCATTAACATGGTGCAATTTGTCTTTTCATTCCACTTTCCCTCTTCTCTACTTCTTGATGTTGGATATTTATGAGAGTGAGCTGTTCATATTTAAGGATCTTATGTTGGCTTTCAGTTCTCACCAGCTAGCATGCCTATACAGGAGACTGCCATGGAAAACCCATTTGCTTCTGTAAAAAGACTAAATTTTTTCCTGTGCTTTTGTACTGGTTTATAAAGCCACGGGGACAGTTTTTGCTAAACACCTGGTGGACTGAGGCAGGAACAGGGAGACTTTCACTCACCACTTAGGGTCACGGGTAAGAAACCAACACAACTTGTGAAGAACAAGAAAACATTAAATTTATTAACTATTTACAACAAGAAACAACAAGCTCCGGCGTGGGCTTCTAGTTCCAACGTGGGGTCCTCCACGGCTGCATCTTCTCATGGGCGAGTCTGCACCACACTGCAGGGGAAATGACGGAAACGCTCTCTCTCCTTCACTGACCAGAGTGTCATGTGGTCCTTTCATCTAAAAAAATCTGCTTCTCTCTCCGCTGCAGGTCTTCTTCAGGAAAAAAACGGACTCTCGGGTGAGTCCTGGTGGAGGCTTGGGCTACAGCAGGCCGGTTCGCAGAAGCTGGGCAGGCAGCTAGACAGTCGGACTGGCCCACCCGAGCTGGGTCCTGCCCGGGCCGTGCCAGCCCTATTGTTCTGTGCCCCTCTTCAATATGTTATTTGCAAAGGCGCTGATTGGCTCAGCCCTGGCCTGGGGTGGGTCCAGTCTGAAGCTGGGGAAACTTCCAGTATTTTCTTACACAGGCTAGATCGGTGGTACTCCTTCCCCCACTCCCCCTCCCAGTTACCAAATGCTTGGGGGGAGGGGGGGGAGGGGGTGAACCCTTAACATCACTTACAGGAGCGAGCCACCACTGTAACCCCTCCCTTGCCACCAGAGCAGACTGGGAGCTAGGGGAAACTTTGAAACTTTTTGCAGCTACTTTACAGGAGCCATTAATGTGGCCCCTCCCTGCTACCAGACAAAACCCCCCACACAAAACCATAACAGCTTTTTATATTAATAAGTTTGATTAAAAAGGACCTTGAAGAACTAAAAGAGGGAATGATTATGTGATTGTCCTGCACGATTCCACCTCAGACATGGTTCCACTTCAGAATGAGAGTTTTCCTGCATTAGAAGTTATGCACTGTAATCACTGGTCTGTGGAGGAAATGAGTTGTTACACATTCCTGAGTTGTCTGCACTATTCATACCAATAGCATTACATATTTATGTATGCCATCATAAAACAGACCCACCCATGCAATAATTATTAACACATGAATGTGAGACCCTTACTGAAGGTCCACTTAGGAACCTACAAGTCTGTACATGAATTAATATATATGGTGGTATAATGGTCATAAATATTGCTAAGCCTTGCTTGGTTCAGGTACTTCAGACAGATGTTTTCAAAGATATATTAAACTGACTTTGTTGCATGCAGGTGAAGTGACCACAATAGTACACAGGCTTAGAAGTTAATTGACTGACTAAGCTTGGTAGCTTACAAAGTGAGTCTTCTTTAGGCAGAAAATTGTCACTAATAAGAGACTCATTCCAAGTATTTAATACTATCTTGCCATACTGCTGTGCAGGCATGCAGCTGTGGAAGGGATTTGGATATAAAACCTTCCACTTACAGATGCAATAATCTAATGCAGGAGAGTATGTAGCATGCGAAGTTGCATTAGCTTTCTTTTCTCTTGTCGTGGTTTATAAAACCACAGAGACAG
>NW_010100548.1:0-4262 GCF_000699245.1 Pterocles gutturalis | reverse complement strand
CGGGGTGCAGGGGGGTGTCGCGGGGAGCTCTCCCGCCGCAGCCGTTCGTTGTTCACCCCGCGGCTCTCCTGAGACCCTTCAGCCCCGCGGGAGGCGTGCGGAAGTAAATCGCGATTGCTGTTGTGTCGCGACATGGGCGGTTCGAGGGTGGGAGCTTCGAAAAACGGGGCTTGAGCCAAGATTGAAGAAAATTCAGTGCAAGATGTCTGTGATATTTCTGATTTACCAAGTTTATCGTGACTTCAGGCACCTCCACCCGTGGCTGCAGTATCTGTCGGTCCCGGTGCCCTGCAACATTTGCTGCCGGTAGCTGCCGCGCTGGCGGAGCGTGCTTAGCAAGCAAGGAGATGCTGAGGGCAGAGCATCGCTTCTGACCTCAGATGCACCTTCCCTCTTTGTTTAATATTTTCCCCGTTTTAATCTGAACACACTTCCCAGCTTCCTCCTTAAAGGTGTTGACACCGGTTTACAGGCTGTGCCCCTGCCCACCACAAACACTCCCCGGTACCTCGCGGGTAAATAGTGGCACCCTTTTTATATTGGTGGGTGGGAGCCGAAAGCAGCCCGAAAGGGCTGGGAGTAGTTTATACAATCATAGACTGGTTTGGGCTGGAAGGGACCTTGGAGATCATCTAGTTCCAACCCCCCTGCCATGGGCAGGGACACCTTCCACCAGACCAGGTTGCTCAAAGCCTCATCCAGCCTGGCCTTGAACACCTCCAGGGATGGGGCATCCACAGCTTCTCTGGGCAACCTGTTCCAGTGCCTCACCACCCTTGTAGGAAAAATTTTCTTCCTCGTATCTGATCTAAACGTACCATCTTTCAGCTTAAAACCATTACCCCTTGTTGTATCACTGCATGCCTTTGTAAAAAGTCCCTCTCCAGCTTTCTTGTAGCCTCCCTTCAGGTACTGGAGGGCTGCTATAAGGTCTCCCCGGCGCCTTCTCTTCTCCTGGCTGCATAACCCCAACTCCTCTGTCACTTGAAGAAGGAAAGTTATCATCAACACATTCCCAGAACTTCCCACATTGCTTATGCCCTGCTGTGTTGTCCCTCCAACAGATAGCAGGGTGGTTGAAGTCCCCCATAAGGACCAGGGCTTGTGAAAGTGAGGCTGCTCCTATCTGTCTATAGAGAACCTCATCCACTCGTTCTTCCTGGTCAGGTGGCCTGTAGCAGACCCCCACTATAATGTCACCTGTCCCTGCCCTCCCTTTAATCCTGACCCACAGGCTCTCAGTTGGCTCCTCATCCACCCCCAGGCAGAGCTCCCTGCACTCCAGCTGGTCACTGACATAGAGGGCAAGACCCCTCCTCATCTCCCCTGCCTGTCTTTCCTGAAGAGCCTGTATCCCTCCTTTCCAACACTCCAGTCGTAGGAGCCATCCCACCACGTCCCCGTGATGCCAGTGAGATTGTAGCCCTGGAGATGTGCGCACATCTCTGACTCCTTTGATTTGTTCCCTGTGCTACAGTGTTTGTATAGAGGCACTGAATTTGGGCCCCCGATGAAGCTGGTGTACTGGCTGGAAACCCTTTGTGCTGCTCTGCAGGTGCTCTCCTGCCAGCTTGTGATCCTTCTGCAGGCTCTGGGCATCTATTGCTGGCGCTGGCATCAAACTGGTAGCAGTGGGATGGATTGAGATTCCTCTCCCCCAGCAATTTTAGTTTAAAGCCCTCTTCACAGGGCTGGCAAGCCTATGACCAAAGATGCTCTTCCCCTTCTCTGACAGATGAACCCTGGCAGACCGGGTTTTTCAAGGCGAGTCCCATGGTCTAAGTAGCCAAACACTTGTCTGTGACACCACTCCTGTAAGCATTTGTTGACTTGCCAGATTCAACGGACCCTTTCATACCCTTTCCCTTTAACTGGGAGGATTGATGAGAAAACTACCTGCACTCCAGAGTCCCTTACTGCTGCCCCCAGGGCTCTATGATCCTTTTTGATAGACCTCATCCTGCTCCTGGCTGTGTCCCTGGTGCCCACCTGAAACAACAGCAGCAGATAACAGTGCACTGTACGAGGCTTGGCAGTCTCTCGGTGACATCCCTGACAGAGCCCCTGGCAAGCAGCACACCTCTCTGGAGAGCAGGTCGGGTCAGCACATGGGTGACTCTGTACCTCTCAGAAGAGAGTTACCTACTACTATCACCCGTCACGTCTTCTTAGTTGTGCTGGTTGTCACACGGGGAGCAGATCAGGCTGACTTACTCAGCTCCAGCATCTCTTTCCTCTTCAGTCTGCTTTGCTTTAAACCCAGCGCTCCGTTCCTGCAGCTCAGTGCTGCTACGATCCCCCCTCCGACACCTGCAAGCCAAAAACGCAAGCTAGATGATCTTCACATAGTACCTGAACAACCTTTGTACAGCCGTCCTTTTACAAGATAACTACAGGCACAACTTACAGGGTAATAAACAGGGATAACTTTTTATCTACTTGCAGTAAAACTGACCTCGGTGACCTGTCTCACTGCAGTGGAACCAGGAGAAAACCCTCCGTCCTTCCCTGGCTTTTATGGAAGTAAGGGAAAAATCGAAACTGAGCAGCAATGGTGTTGGTCAGTCACCACATCACTTCAGATGGAGGCAACCAGAACCAACACATCCGAAAGTGGCAAACTTTGGTAAAACTTTGGGTACCCAGAGCTCTGACGGCATCTTTCTGGCAGATTAAGGAAATGAAGCTGATGGGGCTGATAGGGTCGGTCTGTCTGCCCCCAGCAATTCCTTCTGACTCCTTCGGGGGGTGTCAGCTGAAGGGTGGATGGAGGACAGGCTACACAGCACATGCCCTTGACCTTAGTTTAGAAAACGAATTGCCCAGGAGCTAGATTAAAATGAGAGTTAGAGGTTTTTCTTGCAGAACACATGCAAGCTGATGCATACAGCCTCCCGATGCTGCCACTCCTGAAACACCATCCGGGGATGCGCAGGGAGCGACGTGCCAGCGATCTGTCTGTCTGTGCCAACATTCCGGGTTAAGTAGCCGTAGAAACGCCAACAACAGGAGGTTGAAATGGCCCGAATAAAAAAATAAACTTTTAGTCCCACCATGCCTCATGTCACCATGTCACCCAGGGGGTTCAGCATCTTCCAGCAACATCAGGCTGGACCACATCAAAAATGTAAGAGTAAGCAACAATGGGAAAATGGCACCAAACACAAAAACACCGCGTGGTTCTCACCCCTCATAAACACAATGCCTCATAAATATGCCTCATGAATACAATAAATAAATACAAAAATAGTGACTTCCTTGGGTTTCATCACACAAGAAGCTGTTGCCAATGTGAGATGCTGCCAAAAGAGCTGGTCCTGTCCTCCTCTTACTCCAGCCCTGACTCCCCACCCTGCTTTTGGCTCAGTGCTGGCAGGTTTTGGCAGGGACAGTCGCCTTTCAGATGGGCGCATTTCTGGCGTGGTGTGAAGGGGAGGTGAAAAAGCCCTTCTGCATAGCCAGCATCATCCCTTCAGTTCCTCTCATTTATTTCTTCCTTAGCTCTCCCCAATAAGTTTCCCACTGAGGACATTTATTTTCCCTCCATCCTCAGTCTGTTTTTCAGCCACTTCATTTATTGCCAGTTAGCTGCCTTGCCCAAGCTGAGCAGGATCTGCAGGTAATGGAAATCCGGGTGTTTATGGGGGAAAAGACACAGCGCAAGTGCCAGGAAATGTGGCCAGGAGGTGCTTGGAAAGCCAAGGTGTGAACATTTAAATTTATTGACTAGGGAATAATAGAAATTTTTTTTGTTGTTGTTCTCCAAATAATATATGTAGTAACGCAGATTCGTTACATGCATTTTCTCCTTTAAGCTGAAAGGTGATGTCCCAGCTAAGTTTATTTTTTTCCCTGCAAGGTGAGGCAGCATCCTCAGCCCTATCAGGCTGGGCAAGGGGAGACCCCTTGCCCACTATGCCCAAGCCCTTCTCGCCAGGAAACACCCCGAGGCTATTTCAGAGCAGGGGCTTGAGCCTGATTTGTGGCATAGGGGTAGGGCAGGAACAGCCCAAGCTCTGACAAGAGAAAGTCCTGGCTGCCCTGGCAGGGCCTGGTGTGCACCTGAGACTGAGAAAAGAGAGGTGAAGGTTGCAGTTTTTGCTATTTTTACTGATTTTATAGGTCTTCCCTTCCTCTGAAATGATTTACCCTCAGTTTTGTTTCCTCTGGGTCTTGCTCTTAATAAAAGCACTGTTTAATATTCCTGGATATGTATATGTGTGTGCATATAAAAATATATATGATTATATTTATCCTATATA
>NW_010100547.1:4284-20219 GCF_000699245.1 Pterocles gutturalis | reverse complement strand
GCTATTTTTGTTGCTACGTATTACATTTAGAGTTGCCATTCTATTAATTTTTTTCCAGGACAATCCATCTTCTCTCCTTAAACTTATTCACTTCTCCCCCTCCACGCCCATCCTCCCACCATTTCTTTAACATCAATATACTAATTAAACTAATTTGTCTGTCAAAGTATAAATTAATAATTTAATTTCTTTGGAGATGCATATACTGCTTTTTGAAACCATCTGTACTTGACTGGTCAATTAGCTTCATGACTAAAGGATAAATTTGTGTCCTGGGTTAAGCAGAGTGTTAATTTTTTTATATTTTTTCCTCTTTTTCATAAATAGATAGCAAGAGGCTGTGTTTTGGATTTATGCTCAGGAGAAGAGCTGATAAGAACCATGTTTTGTGCTGCTGTCAAGGACAGCAGACCAGGGAACAAGGACGGCCGCTTGCTAGCATAGGATTTGCTCTTAGGTCTAGACTGAAACTCAGAACAGCCAATAATTTATTCCATATCATACACGTCATACCCAGTATATAGGCAAGGACCCTTCCGGGAGAGCTCTCTCTTTCTTTTGCTGCCTTTGGGCTTCAGATCATCTCGCTTCAGGTGTCCGCATTTGCTCTCCCAAGGCCTTTCCTCCCGCCATCGCTCTTCCAAGGCCTTCCCCCCCCTGCACACACACCCCGGTCAGCTCTCTCTCTCAGCCTGGGACGCCCGAATCGTTATCTCCGTTCAGTGAGTTTCGGGATCCTCCCTCCCCGGGGGGGATCGTTAGCTGTGGCCAGGTGGTCGTTTTCCCCACTCCGGTCTGGGATGCTCGGGTTGTTATCTCCGTTCCGTGAGTGCGTCCGGGAGCGGTGCACTCACTCCCACCCCATTTGGGGGAATCGTGAGTGCAGTTCTGGGGATCATTAGCTGGCAACAGGCTGAGCCTTTGGTCATCGGGTGTGGGGTGCAGTATTATTGTGTGTCACTGATTCTCCCCGCTCCTCCGGGATCGTTGGCCAGGAGGGAGCTGGGCCTTTGGTCATCAGGTGGGGGGGGCAGTCTCACTGTGTATCACTCATTGTATATTTGTATATAGTATTATTTTCAATGTTATTGTAGTTTAGTTATTAAATTGTCCTTATCTCAACCCACGAGTCCTCTTTTCCATTTAACCCTTTTATTCTCTCCCCTATCATTGGATAGGGGTGGGAATTGTGTGAGCGGGTGTGTGTGGTTTGGCCCCCAGCCAAGGGTTAACCCGTCACAATTAGATAGGCAGTTTGTAAGTTTCAGTATGAATTGTTTCTGTCTAGTGAATCATAGAATAATTTCGGTTGGGAGCGACCTCTAGAAGTGATGCAATCCAATTGCTTGCTCAAAGCAGAACTAGCTCATAGTTAAGTCACATTGCTCAGGATCTTGCCAAAGCAAGTTTTAAAAATCACTAAGTTCAGAGATTGGACAGTCCCTTTGGGCAGCCTGCTCCAATGTTTAATCACTCTCACTGGGAAATACTTTTTCTCTTATATTTAGTTAGAGTTGTTACTAGTCTTATGCAGCTTCTGAAAAAGGTGTTACAGAATTCCTTTTCACTTGTGTACCTAAAATAGAGATCTGTTCACTTTAAGAAACACCTAAAGTCTAAAGGAAATGAGTGCATTCCTTGTGTAAAATTTATTTTTGAATGTAATTTCACAAACACTCTTCTTTAGATTCTTCTGTAATAGACCTGCCCTTGATGTAGTGATTAGACCCAAACCACTCTATTTTTTGGATTCTTGAATTTTGATTCTTGGATTTTTGGATTCTAGAAAGAATTACAACAGAACATTATTATTAAAAATACCTATCTTCTCTAGGGTAATTCCTGTTTATGCAGAAGAATCGAACATCTAAAAGGGAAAGTACTGTTATCTGGAAAAACATAACTGGAGATCATACCCTCACTTTCTTCCACAAACTAGGATCCCCAACCAAACTGTTTTTTAATCTTGCACAGATATCCAAATATCCTATGATACATTGTTCCCATCACAAAAGATATGACACTGTGATATTTGTTCAGAGATGCAGTTCAAACTATATGAGAACAGGAAGTCTGAGGCATTAGAACTAGAATAGACCAGACATAATTTCCAAATTCTGCTGTTCTGTCTTTAGAATTTTTTTCCTGTTTTGACAAATTGCAAAATATTCCTTGTAGAAACACTCATGTTTTCAGATCAAAGCTAACCCTGTTGTACAACGGAAGTTCAGCTAAACACTCAAATATCTCTTGAACGGTCACACCTTCTTTAAAAGGAATCATAAATTCCACCTTACAATAATTTTATTATCCTCAGCCTGTTACTAATGTATTCATGATCACAGCTTTTTAAAAAATGTTTTATGACTGGCTTACTCATCAGCTTCTAGCACACTCTTGCCTAAAAACAACACCCGTTTTGAAATATTTACCTAAGACTAATGAAGACTTCAAACCTAAACCATGTTTGCAGCGAATGTGTATGCTTTTGTTCAAAAAATGAATGTGAACAGAAGAGAATTCTTAAATATCTTAGCAAAGTGACGATACTTGGCAGAAATTCTTTTCTAAATAAAAACCTTTGATACTTTCCTTGAGGTCTTTATTAACAAAACTTTTAAATAAAAATCTGTCCTTTTTTTTTGTTTGTTTTGAAAAAGAAACAGATTTGCAAACCACTTGAAATGGCAGTCTAAAAAAGTATAAATGTGAAATAAATTTTGCATGTTAATAATCTGTAGTCTACATGAACCACTGTATGTGTATTAACCAGGTACTGTTACAAGCAAGTTGCTTTGTACAAGTATCCATATGGTATGTTTGCTTTATAGCAGTCATTTCCTTCTGAGGCCATTGAAATTAGCTCTTCTAATCATGTGCTTATAAAGGAATTGGGAAACTCTGGGTAGTCACTGCTTTTATTAAATTGTCGCATTGCTGTTCTGCAGATGACCTCATGAAGGCTTATCAACCCATTTCAATAGAAAGACAAGGAAAATGGATAACTAGCTGCCTTTTCTGGGGTATAAGAATGTTTTCTTTCAATTTGTGATGTGTTGAAAACGAAAGATGAGACAACAGAAATAAGTATCAATGACAAATGCTCAATAGTCTTGAAAAGGCAAATTATTCATGGTCATTATACATGGTCATTAACAATTATTGTCATGTATTTGTAAGGAAGCAGACAGGTTTGGCTGGAATTTCATTTTGGTACACGTTGGATTCTAAAAAATGAGAATGGTTAGAATGTGCTGAACATCATAATCCAGAAGACAAACTTTTATTAAACCTTGAGAATAAAATTTATTTCATAAAATAAATGAAAATTTAACCATGCAAGATCTATTCCAAACAATGTCAGAATACAAATATATGTATAAAACATCAATATTTAGAGCACAGTACAAAGTATCTATTTTTTATCAGACTACAATAAGTTAAATAGACTCTCACTTCTTGTGATAACGTTCATGAATGTATTTCATATATACAGTTCTTATATGCATATTTTTTTGTGTGTAAAATAGGTTACATATAGGTAGAATTCACACAGTTATTCACACTTTATATATTATTCATACACTTCAATAAGTTGAAATATTTTTTTAATGGACAAGTTTAAGAATTATAACTTTTAAAAGGGTAAACTAGCTCACTTTCTGGAGTTTTTTTTTTTTTTTAATGTACAGAGATAGTGAAATGAAACAAAATTAAAAAAATATAGTTACCTTAAAAGGGTAAAAGGCAGAAAGCTATATAGATCTTCTTAAGATTGTGCATTCATTTGCTCATATCTTTGCAAAACTCTGTCTCCCTGGGATCTGTACTTTTGGAGGACTTTTCCATCTACGCCTTTGTTATTCATTTGTTTGGGAGGGAAAAAAAGTGTTTAAAATGTAGGCAACCAGTGTACTAAAATGGTAACAATACAGAAGGAGAACAGGTAACATTTCTGAAGTTTTGGGGTCGTTTTTTCTCCAGAACAGAAAGAACAGAAAAGGAGACATGCTGCAGAACTCTGAATTGCATTTTTGAAATAAGATGGTTTTATATGAATTGCTGCTTTTTGAAATTTGTGTGATGACTACAAATATAACTGGAAGTGACGATACCATTCAGATGGAAACATGAAAGTAATGTAAAATATCTTAAAAATTTTAGCCAGAAGCTAAGTAACTGGACAAGCAGGCAAAATTCACCACTAGAAGGGTATAAGCACCAAATCCACTGAGGAGGAAACTCTGTATGATGGGCTTGTTGAGGTCAATAAATTTGATACACTGGGGACTTGAGAAAGTAGAGTACCAAGCCAGAACAAACAGCTTCCGCTGACAGACCAAGGGCTCAGTTCAATTGCATATGGCCCAAAACATAGGCCATATTTTCTTTGACTGCCACTGTTGCTCAGCGAGAGATTAAATTGCTGGAACATATGGTCATTTCAGGTGCAGGTCTCTTATGTAGAGCTGTGTGCATGGTTATTAAATCCTAAGAAGAAATGATTAAAAATTGAAGAAGTCAATTATAACAGCTTATGTCCTGGATGTGGTAGCTACACTGGCTGTCCACCAGATACTCACCTAACCAAAGAAAAATTATATCATTTCAGTCCTGATTTGTCAAAGCTTCAAAAGCATAGAGTAGTGCATAAAAAAAAAAAAAAGACATCAGTAATCAAGGTTCAACAGTTTTAATTAAAGTGAGGAATAAACAAATACCCACTTGACAAAGGGCTCAATTCAGAAAGCAAAGGAAGTAGTTTGTCAAGCCAGCAAGACTGAAAACAATTAAAGGATTCACAGAAAAAGCTTGGAACATTTTTAACTAAAAAGTGTCAAAAATGATCTGGTATTTTTCAACCTTGAAAAATAAAGTGTTTAAAAGGTAGGTCTTCAGATCAGTTTTCTGAATAAATGCTTCAAACATGAAGTTAGAAATAAAATTACTTTTTAGAAATTCTTTGGCTCAGATCTTGCCTAGCTTCCAACATTTCCAACCCATGGAAGCAACCTTAATTTTGGCATTTCCTAACTATTTAATGTTTTGGTTTATTATTTGGTGATAATGAAGTGGGAACACAGAAATTGCGTTATGTGGCATCATATTAACATCTTCCTTTTTAATCAACAGAATAAGAAACTTTATACCTCTTAGTAACTGTGTATAATAAATATTATAGGAGTTCATACCAGTACTGTAAATTGCTGGCTGTACCAACACTGCTAAAAGTGGTGCAGGAACCATACGTTGCTTCCAAACCAAGTAGCACAGACTAATTCATATGTTTGCTTAGATCACACTCCATTTGGTGGATTTGTTTTAGACAGAAGGCTCTGGTACCATCAAAACCTGAGGTGACTAGTAAACTTCCAGTGAGACACTAAATGATCAAAGAGACAGTTCTTGAACTCACATTGGTCCTCTATTATTTAGTTGTATAGGTTTCACCATGGAACAGGAACCTGTTCTGGTGTGAGCTCTCCCCAAGGTCACAACTTCCTTCAAGGCACATCCAACTGCTCTGGTGTCAGGTCCTCTGTGGACTGCAAGGTGGATCTGCTCTACTATGGACCTCCATGGGCTTCAGGGGGACACATTAAGATACATTGCCATGCCTGATATTTATACGCTATGAAATCATATGGCAAAAGTATTCCTAAGTACATAGTACATGCCTCCCTTTATACTATGGCAGGTAGTGGCCTTTTAAACTCATGTAACATTTGTCCTCATATCAATGACAAAATCTTCTTAGATCTGTTTCTCTCAGCACTTTATCTGGTAGGCAGTTCCAGAGCCTCACTAGTTTAATGTTAAAAGCGTTCCTCTAATTATGAGCCTAAATGTAGTCGTGATCTGTCTGTAGAAAGTGATTCATGATATAACAATGACTTTTTGAGTGCTTGCTTTATGCTACCTGGTTTTTCAAGATGACACATACAAACTCAACGATGTATAATGAGTGCAGTCAAAAAGATGAATTCTAAAGATTGTTTATAGAAAGTACTGAGTAGTCCATCTCTTCCTTTTCTAATTCACTAATAGATCCCTCAAGAAATTTCTTCAAAAATTTATGTTTTCCAAACGTAACAGTACTCCAGGTAAACACTCAAGCAAAGATTCATCTAGGGGCAACCTCCTAAATGCTCTTTATTTTGTTGTTCTTTCATTCTGAGAGAAAAAAATAATTTATCGGTTTAACATTAAATATTTTTATCTTAAATCCATTGTACCTCCCTTTTGAGGTTATAGGGTCAACTTGCTAATCGCAGTGATTCTATGATTTCTCCTGAAAATGTTGAGTTGTGGGTGTTTTTAAGGATATTTTTTTTCCAGATTAGTAACAAATGACAGAAAAGTGTTTGTTCTGTAGGAAACTGTCCAGTTGAATTTCAATGACAGATAGATATATAGATAGCACAATATAATTTTAAACCAGTCGTTTTATATAAATGATATTCAAAATCATTTTATACCAAATGAAATGCATATGATCAATGAATCAGGTAAATAAAAATTTTTAAAAAATCCATGGGTCAATCTAATATATTATTGATTGCCTGCCAGAAGTATATCCTTTGTAACTCTACAGATACATTTCAATTGCCTCTAGTTTTAAGAGTGTTTTTAGTCTTCCACGACCCAAGGAAAGATGAGATTAATAGACTGCATCCATTCATAGTACAGTGAGTTCTCTTTTTTTATTAAGGAACAGGATAGGGACAGTTAGAAATAGCAAATATTCAAAAAGTTGAAAACTAAAACTTTGACTATTGTCTGAGCTTGTATTAGGACACAACTGTTCTTTTGAAGGCGCTTTAAAGCAGAAAGTTTTTGTCAAGATCCCTTTGCAAAAGGGCAGTGATTAAGTTCAGGAAGAAGTTGCTGGTGAAGCTATCTTTTTCCCAACTTTTTTTACATGGTACAAGAGGTTTCACAACAGGATTAGAGGAGTAAAATCAGTCATTTTATGTAATTCTGGAAATATTCAGGCATTTCTTGTAATGACCAAAGAGAAAAAATAGTGATAGTGAAACAGAATGCTTATAATGCCAAACTTTTCAATAAATGACTGACATTCTTACCTGTTCCACAAAACAGGTGAAACAGTGAAGCAGACATTTCATGAAGTGACTGAAAAGTAGTAATTTTATGGAAGAACTATTTTTATGTAAATGCAGGTTAAGAATTACATATTTGGCCATATTCCTTCATGAGAATAAATGTCTTAGAATATGCCTGAGAGGAGAGAAGGTTAACTTTCTTTGTAGTCATTCATAGACATTGACATGGATCATAAGTGGCTAGTGAGGAATACTGGTTTTCAGGATGTGGTCTGTGGTACTGCATGCAATGTGACAAGTAGTTTTGTTAGAATTAATAGCAAAGAACTCTTTCTGTTGTTAGAAATTAGACAAAACAACTGGAAATGGACCTGAGAAGACTGCAGAAGACATAGTAAAAGTTTATCGTAAAAAAGAATAGTATGAATACTACGCAGAATCTTTACGGAGTGGTCAACTAATCTGTACTAGAAGCTCACAAAAGATAACAAGATTTCTAAATGTTTGCCATGATGCAACCAACATATACTCAGAAGTGCGTACAGAGATGTAAGTTTACCCACTTTTTTCTATCTTGCTATGCATGAAAAAAAAACCTAAAAAACCTTGTTCTCAACTTACATTTAAAGGAAAACCTATATTCCAGAATTTAATCTTGCTATAGAGATTTTTACTTTTTGTTACAGTGGATCACACTTCCTTTTCATTCAATTAAACTATAAAACTTGATTCCTGTGCCAAATCTTATGCCTCTGAATAAATGTGAGAATCGGTTTTAGCACCTCTATTGCACCCTTTACAAAGGTTTACAGCATTATCATCCGCAAGTCAAGCTCTTCATATTGCTGTTGTTTCAAATATTCTCTATTTTAACCCACACTTTTTAGATGCTAGTAAAATTAACATAGAGCAGAATCATTCTATTTTTATCTCCATTAATCCTGGCATACTCAGGCAAATTTACTCTCATAACATTGGAATGACAGATGGAAAAAACTCATCTGGTCTCGTTTGGTCTTTCATTAAGTATAGTAAAGTGGGACTGTAGTTTATGAAATCACTTAGTAAATTTCAAAAATGAACACCTGACATAATATTTGTTGTTCAAAATATGAAAGTTTGTTTATCCAGAAATAGTAAAGATTTACCCATTTGGATGACTTTAGTTAGTTTACATTTTTTCATTTTTTTCTAATATATGGACATTTGAAATATTTAGAGGAAAATGTACAGTGCCTTCAAGTTATGAAAAAATGTCTATGCTTTCAAACACAAATCTTGTCTCAGAAGCTGCATATTCTTATCTAGGTAGAATTTTCCACAATAACGTATACAAATAATGGTGTTTGAATGTTAAATTTCATGGATAACTTACTGAAAATACATCTATAAGTATATTCTATATCTACCTTAGTAATGTAATCTTAGTACACCGCCTTACTGTGGTCTCTGGAATAGTCTTAAGCCAACTGAATATCCTTTGTTTACCTTTTCCTGGCTACCAGACCTACCCAGGCTTGGACCTAGAAACATTTCCCTGTTAACCACACCTTAGTGGGCCACTTAAACCACTGGACCCTTTGTGACACTGACTCTCAGAAACCTGTTCAACTCATATATGTTGGTCTGGAGGACATCACCACAATGGGTCTGGTGACTAATGCCCTCCATTACATGATGGTATATGATTTCAATGGGAAAATAAGACTCTGGAATGGCAAAGATCACACATTAGGTTGGCTTCATTCTCCTAATTAAGTGATTTCTATGATTAGGTTTTTGCTTTGATTAGTTTTCAGTTTTTATGGGAATAAAATTGTTATGAACCAGAAAGAAGTGTATATATATATACACATATATATACATATAGAATCATCATAGGATGGTTTGGGTTGGAAGGGACCTTAAAGATCATCTAGTTACAACCCACTGCTATGGGCAGGAACGCCTCCCACTAGACCAGGTTGCTCAAAGCCTCATCCAGCCTGGCCTTGAACACCTCCAGGGATGGGGCAGCCACAACATCCCTGGGGAACCTGTTCCAGTGCCTGACCACCCTCACAGTAAAAAATTTCTTCCTAATATCTAATCTAAATCTACCCTCTTTCATCATAAAGCCATTACCCCTCGTCCTGTTGCTGCACTCCTTGATCAAGAGTCCCTCCCCATCTCTCCTGTAGGCCCCCTTTAAGTACTGAAAGTCTGCTGTAATATCTCCCCAGAGCCTTCTCTTCTCCAGGCTGAACAACCTCAGTTCTCTCAGCCTGTCCTCATAGGGGAAGTGCTCTGACCATCTTCATGGCTCTCCTCTGGACTCGCTTTAACAGGTCCATGTCCTTCCTATGTTAGGGCCCCACAGCTGGATGCAGTACTCCAAGTGGGGTCTCACAAGAGAGGAGTAGAGGCGCAGAATTACCCCCTTGGATGGGCAGAATCACCTCCTTCGACCCACTGGTTACACTTCTTTTGATGCAGCCCAGGATACGGCTGGCTTTCTGGGCTGTTTACACAAATTTTTATTTTAATTCCTACATTGCTGCTACTTGCAAGGATGGTGTGAGACGCAAATGTAAATGCAATAAAAAAAAGATGTGCTATTTTATTTATTTTCTAGTTGTAGCCATATAGTGTGTGTAGTCAACAGTGTCACATAGCGCTTCATTCCAAGAGACTTAATTTCTAGCTGGAAGATCACATTTTCACAAATTCCAGCAGTAGTTTGATGGGTGGAGGAGTTAGTTAAGGAAAAGGGAGGAGGCAAAATGCACTGTACTAGGATATAGGCTAGAAAGTTCAGACAAGCCAAGTAGTAAATAGAATAGATCTACGACCAGGTGTATAAACACCTAATGCCTATTTAATAGCTTCTCATCTATCCTTCTTTCCTTAGAGCTATCCATATTTTATTCAGGAACATACCACATCTCTACATATGTTTTTCAGAAATGTTCTGAAATTCATATTGAGACATTTTTCATTGGCATCTCGAGGCCTCTTGAAGCAAGGCTACGCATTATTGCATTTATTATAATGTATCTGCTTTACAGATTGGTGATCGTCTGAAAGCAAAAATCATACATGCTAACTCAGCAAACAAACAATGAAAGAAAATGTAAAACCAATAAAACAACAAATAGAAAGGCAAAATCATAACCAATCAAAAACTGACAAAGCTTTGTAATTCACTGTAGTACACCTGATTGTATCACAGTGTTCTCTACCAAAATACACTTTCCATATTGAAATGTTCCCACATCTCAAAAAAAAAAAAAACAAATCAAATTTGTTCACAAACCTGGAAATTTATAAGTAAAAAATCCAATCTGAAAAGGCAATTGTTAAATCCTACCACTGGGCTAACGGTTAAAAATTCAGTCCAATTTCAATCCCTTTTATATCTTCCTGGCCTTTTGCTAGTCTTGTTCCAGTATGTCCTTGTCTCTCTTGTACTGGGATGCCCTGAATTGGACACAGCACTCCAAATGCATCTCATCAGTGTTGAGTAGAGAGTAATGACCACCTTTCTCCACATGTTGTAAGTTCTCCTCATAATGAAACCATGGAGTCTGTCAACCTTCTTAGCTGCAAGGGTAAATTGCGGGCCCATGGTCAACTTGTTGTAGACCAGGACCTCCAAGTCCTTTTCTGTAAAGTTGCTTTCTAGCCAATAAGTTCCCAACTTGTAGTGATGCACGAGTTATTTCTCCCCAGGTGCCAGATTCAAGATTTCCCTTTGATGAACTCCACAAGATTCCTGTTGGCCCATTTCTCCAGCTCATTGAAGTTCCCCTGAATGGCAGCACACTCATGTGGTGCATCAACCACTCCTCTTGGTTTTGCATTGTCTGAAAATTTGCTGAGGATGTGGGCTCTGCTCCAGAATTGAGGTTATTAATGAAGAGTTTAAACAATACTGGACTCAATGGGATACTCTACTAGTAACAGTCCTCCAGCTGGACTTCACATCATTGATCACCACCCTTCAAGCCTGGCAGCTCAACCAGTTTCTGTCCACCTTCTTGTCCCCTTATCTAACCTATACTTTATCAGTCCATCTATGGTGAGACAGTGTCAAAAGCCTTATCAAAGGCAAGATAAAAGAAAATCCAATGGTCTCCTCACATCAACCGAGCTAGTAATTTCATCATGGAAGGCTAACAGGCTGCTTAGGTGTGATTTCCCCTTTGTAAACCCATGCTGGCTGTCTCCAGTCACCATTGTGTCCCTTGAGTGTCTAGAAATGTTTTCCAGGATTATTTGCTCTATCACTTACCCAAGGACTTAGGTGAGGCCAACTGGCTTATAGTTACCCTGATCCTCCTTCTTGTGCTTCATGAAAATAGGAGTGAAATTTGCCTTCTTCCAGTCCTTGGGAACCTCACCCAGTCACCATGGCCTTCCAAAGATAATTGAGAGTCACCTTGCAATGACACCAGTCAGCTCCCTCGACTCTTATGGGTGCATCCCAAGTTTAGTTCATTTCCTTGCAAACATAGCTAAAAAATAAATAAATAAATAAACTTGATCAGTGTATCACACAATGAAGCAAAACATTTAATGCAATGCATTCAGGACTGAAATCTTTTCTTATTTCTTCATTAAATGGCATTCATTCTCAACAGTTTAAATCCAATTTCTAATTTGCACTGCAGAACAAAACCAGAGCTCAAAGTTGCTGTGGTTTCCTGGCAAAGGAGAAATGATTAAAATTATGCAGGCTTCAGAGAACTGGTGATTTGACAAGGCTTTTGTTTATTTATTTGTTTGTTTGTGAATATTAACTGAATGAACCCCTTCTTTTTTTACAGCACACAAATTATTTCAGGTGCCACAGTCAGCGTGCTGTGATAGCTAACTCTGAGATGGACTGTTTTGACATCCCCTCCTCAGCCCTCTGCTTGGGTCCAAGGAGCTCAGCCCCTGACACTTCAGTTTACATGTGTTTTACTTGACTCCTGCCTGCTTTCAGAATCTGACAGAAGAGGTGTTTATTCAGCTGCTGCAGCTGGGAAATTTACGATGAAGACACAGCATACTGGGATCAGTCTGGCTGCTCTCACAATACGGTACTTTGTTGTTTCCATCTTTTCAATGCTGAAGCAGTGTTGTTGCCATTGGCAACCACAGCCTGCTATTAACATGCAGCCATTATATTGCAGAAGTATTGAACACCAGATGAAAGCGCTATTCTGTGGTAATTTGTAAACAATACATAACATGAGCATCAACAAGGAAGATTTTCTAGGACAAAAGAAGGATTTAGATGCCAAAACAATTATAGACCCTGTCAGGCGTAAATTGTCAGATGTAAAACCACACACATAGGAAAAATATTTTAATTAACATTATTGATTATGTAGAATTTTTAGAAATTCAGAAAGAGTCTTAAATACCCAAACTTCATTTTAGTATTTAACTTTGGACTAATTAAACACCAACAAAATAATATCAAGCAACTGCTATAAAATGTTCCTTAATAATTCTCCTATTATAGGTAGTCACATAATAACTGAATGTCAACCCATCATTAGGGACTGGAAAAAAAGTAATTTCACTAATAGAGAAGTTAACTGAAATGCCAGAGAGTGTTGTTGGGATGTTTTAACTGAACATGTTGAAGCCACTGGTTGTCCAAAACCAGCCCCAGTGGGACAGACAAAGGTTGATAATGTTTCATAAACTGCCTTTTGATTTGAGGAAACTAACTTTTAAGTGATGGTAACAGAGAAGTTGAAATCACTAGCAAAACATGCTTGGAAGTTTTTTGAATAATCATGAAAAGTATAGAATGGCAGAATGGTGATGAGTTGAGCCATCTGAACTACTCCAAATCTAGGCCAACAACTAAACATATCAGAATATATTACTATATTTCAAAAATTCAATAAATATTTTGGCCAGACTAATTACAGGTTTCCCCCTACTGATCAGGTTTCTTGTGATTTTTTAATAGATTTATCCTTTCAAATGGAATTATGCAATTGCAATAAAGACCAACCTTAAGAGCTCCACTAGATACACTTATGAAATATTAAACCTCTGGTATCAGAAGAGTCAGCTGTTGCAAAATGTTGTTCTATATACTTCAGTGGAGATAAGTTTATTTTCACCTAATGTAGAAAAAAAATGAATACAATTCAACTGTCCTTAGGTGGGCAGCCAAGGCTTTTAGGCAGCTAAGTCACACTCTTCAACTCCTCTCACCTCCAGATTTATGAGACTTCTGCTGATACTCACTCAGGGCTTACGATTAAATCTAAACTACAGAAATAGGTTCAAGAAAACATAGCCAAGATGCTGCATAACTGAATTTCTTTCCTATTTGTGTATAACTTCAACAATTTTATCAGTGGGGTCTGAACTGAGCGTCTCAGAGTAGGCAATGTACCAGCTTTGGGATCTCTTCTGTCCTGGACTCACTCCTTGGTGTAACTCTGGAGGTGTGTGTGATCTCCAAAGTCAGTTTCTTGGCCACTGACTCCATCCAACATACAGGGATGTTTCTTCACTACTATCAGATAATCCTTAGCCTTAAGGATTTCAGTGGAATTCATCAACAACCTTGGCAAATATTGCTGTTAGTTCATAATCTTGCCCCCAAACCAAGTCACTACCAGTTGGAGCTTCCACACATTCTTCTAGTGAGTTCACGTTCCCAGAAACTGTAGGTCACTCAAGCACAGCTTTCAGAATCTCCCAAATGTACCACAGTGGATTTCTCACAATTGTGGACCTATGCCATGAAAATATTGGCCATTTGGAGTGATTGTTTTACTTTGTAGACCAAATTTGGACATGAGCTCCTAGGGTATATGCACAGGATCTGTAGTTCTGTCCAAATCTGGCCTTAGCATCCAATTCTTCCCTGGTGACTGTTTTCTTCAGTAAGAAGTAACACCTCTGTCAAACTCTGCATATGACCATCTTCCTCACAATCCAGGTAACAGCATACCAACCATAACTGCTATGACTAACTAGTTCAGACAAAGGCAATGAGGTCTAAGGAACGCAGAGCATCCCATGTTCTCCTCCAGTTAAGAGAAGTAATCAGAATAATATGATTTTTTTTTTTTTACAAGTCAGTTCACAAAAAAAGGAGTCTAAAAAATTTTTCCTATTGATTTCTACATGTCAATGCATATCTCACTTCAGGATCATTCTGTTACACAGCTTTTGGATAAGTCTGGATTTGGGGGGCTTAGCTGAGGGAAGTTTAGGTAAATAACGCTTTCTGATTCAGATTATATGCTTGAGATTAACTATTTGAAGAATATCTTGGTGATGTTATTAAATCGTATAATCATAGAACAGATAAGAGTAGAAGGTCTTTGAACGATGATCTGGTCCATCCTTTTGTGGAAAAGGGAGCCTAGATGAGTTTATCTACCACCCTGTTCTATTGTATCTTGAAAACCACCAGTGATGGGAACTCTACCATCTGAGAACTGAGACCAGCAGCTCCAGATTACAATGGTTCAAGGATATATCTCTGTCCAGTGTTGGCCCCAAAACTGTGAAAGTAGCCAAGGGACAGAACAGACATAGCCACATTACCTGGGTTGTGCATGAAGGAGATGTAGCCTCTTCCAGGACTGCTTGTTATGAGCTAGTTTCTCACTATGCATACTGATCAGAGTGTGTTCCTCAGGAAAAGGTTCTTGCAATCTACAGTGAAGACAGATAAAAGAATCAGGTATTTGGCACTGGACTACTGAAATGTGACTAAATGCATGTGCATCATCTACAGTTGTGTCTAGACATGTTGTGGATTCCTAATGCACGGTAGATGAATGACACCCAATGAGACTCTGTTAATACAACACTCAGCCAAGTCGGACCTTGATAAAAATATTAAAAAGCTTTTATGCAATAGAAATGCTATAAACATATAAGACTGGGTCTGTAATGTCTAAAACACTGTTTTTTTCTCATTTGTAATCTTCCAAAAGGAAAAAGTGGATGAGGATTATGGACATCATAGGACATAATTTCAAATCTTACTGACAGCAGTAGTCTGAAAGTATGAGAGTTAATAACTGACACATCAAAGGAGTGTCTGGCAGCCATCATGATGGCAGCTAAGAGTGAATGAGATGTGGATTCCTCTGATCTGAACCTGGACTTAAAAATTTAACATCTCATTAGAATCCTGGGTGATTGAAAAAGTTATAGCTACTGTTTGCTGGTCAAAGTCAGAACAGCATTTGACTATGTAGTATTTTTCGTTCAATATTAAGCTATTTTATGGAATAAAATAATGCTAGAATTAATCAATAGTATTAAAGGTGTAAAGAAATCCTGAAGAATAAGTGAGGGAACATGTGACAATAAATTGAAATTTGTTGAGATTTACATATACACAACTAAAAAGAGGAAATGTTTCAAATTATTTTGAAACAGATGGACAACTGTGAGGTTAACCTTCGTGTTCTTGTTCGTTGTCCACTGTTTGTTGTTTTGTAGGTGACTTTCCTTAATAACTTGTGGTGTTTTATGTGTGTATGTATACAGAATATGTGTTATCAGGCTGAAGTTTGGCTTTAGGCACTTGTTTGTGAAGATTCTCTCCTTTTGCTGTGCTGGGTTGTATTCACAGTCCTTATCCACGTGGGCTCCTGTGACAATATCTGATATTTGCCACTTCTGAACTGGCATAGGTGCATTATAGAGCACTGGAGCCTCCAAATTTTTCTTTTTCTTCATCTACACTTGTGGTCATCATAACGGGCATGATCTTATGTTCTGAAGTCTAGATGCTGTAAAATTATAGAAGACTATAGAGAAAGTAGCTGCAAAATAAAAAAAGATTAGAGATATAGATATTGTTTAAGTTTTAAGCAGGTGCATAGGCATGAAAGTAGAAGATAA
>NW_010100547.1:0-4267 GCF_000699245.1 Pterocles gutturalis | reverse complement strand
ATCACAGAGATACATCCATGAACTAATACAGGGTCAAAAATAATGTAAAAGTTAGAAAAATATCAAAGCTGATGGGAGAATATCACCAAGAAAAAAAATGAATTATTTAAATATGATTTATTTTGTTCTTTGATACAAATAAAATTGTATTTCCATCTGATACTGAAAATATCAAGTAAGGACAAAGTGGCAAGCTCCAAATGGAGTAACTTTACCTATTTGATAAATTAGACGAAACATATCTCTCTTTGATTATAAAATTCTCATTAGATTGCCTGGTTTCACTTTAGCCTGTTAGGGTTCTTACCAAAACTATGCTTCTTCTATGGTCTTTGAAATAAAAAGGAAACTCATAATGGGATTAAATGCAACATGGATTCACTAAAATTTGTTGCAAAATGTTAAAGCAACACAATAGGATGACTAATTTTCTTTGAGAAATTATTCTCTAGACATGTGAATTGTATTAGGTTTCATCTGTCTGGACTTCAATAAACAGAAGCAGTACCAGATGGAAATTATCAACCAATGTGAAGAAAATGAACATTTGTACTAGCATAATAGGCTATGTAGAGAATTATCTGAAAGGTTGTCAATGTGACAAAGAGGAAACTGTCAGAATGGAATGAGACTAACTTTGGAATTCTTGAAAAAACAAGAAGGTGATGGACAGCTAGTCTTTAACGTTTTCATGTTTTGTTTTGTTTTGTTTTTACTGAATTTCATCTGTTGACAGATTTAAATTGGGGGACCATTGTTAAAACTCAGGACCAACGCAATACATCAGAAAAATCTGAATAACCTTGAGGAATAAAACAGATTACATTTAAGAGCATGAACTCAAAATGGTCTGAAAGTTGGAACTCACTTATAAATTTTGAGGTTTTTCAATTGGAAATGAAGAAGGGGAGAAAAAATGTCAAGTTAACCATCTCTTAATAAAGAGTGTAATTCAGCTCAACTAATATTAGATGGCTACATTTTAGATGCTTATATCAGAGTTGATAATCCTAAACTCCTTTTGCATTGAGCAGAGAGAAATAGGCACTTCTAGGAAGCGAATACTACAAACAGTTTTAGGCATCTGCCTTGGGATGAGATGAATTGTGCCCTGAGAAGTACTTGCCTCTGTAAAGGAAGAATAAACTTCTACCTAAATTGTAAAAAAACTGCAATGCACTTCCAGCCAGGAGGCTGCTACCTTGGTTGACTACGACATGCCATCAGATGTGACAATGAAAATGGCAAATGCAATCTTGGAATATATTGAATGAGTCAGTAGAAACAGAGCAATATGCTGAATTTCTTAAATGCACAGGTGAGATTTTATCTGAAATACTCTGAACAAGGTTTCCATGATAAGAAAAGTGAACTCTAACTGAAAAATGTGTCACAAAATATAAGTCTTTAGGTACACAGGAAAAAAGGAGAAAAAACAATACTGGCATGTAGAACCATAAACTGATGATGTGTATTTTAGGGTGGAGATTAGGATAGTATTTCTAACCATCAGAAGATTGAAGTATACAACTTTTTAAAGGAACAGTAGGATCAGAACAAATTTTAATATGAAATCTCATAAGTTTATGAAATGTATTATAGTATGTGGCTGTAGGCAAAACAGGCACTTGACTTGATAGTCCAAGAAATCCAATCCTGTTAGAGTCTCTGATATTGTATTAAGGAAACTACTGTTTTGTGAAATATTTCAGCAAGGACAAATCTGTGCCTGCAGAGACAAAGTGAAAAAATACTTTTTCAAATGTTAATGCCTCATAAAGAAATGGTTTAAGTAGGGAAAATGGTACAAAATTGGCTACAAACTGTTATTAAATTTTGGGAGCATTCACATCTGAAAGAAAAGTGGAAGTGAAGCCTTATAATTCGGTTCCATCCCTAATTAAAAAACTTGATTACTGTGTTTTATAATGAAAAGCTAATTTCACATGGATTGTTTAATTTGTTTGTTTTTTTTTTTTTACCCCAAGTTAAAAAACTAGTTAGTAAATGTTGAACATATTTTTAATAAGCAGGATTTTCAATTTACATTTTAATACCTTTTTATTTCATACTGTAATTTAATTACAAAAATAAATTACATGCAATATTTAGAAATACTGGGTGCTGGTATAGCAGGTTGAAATTTATTTTACTGAAATTTGCCATTTAAAAGTTAGGCATATAATGTGGGATTCTGTGCCACACTTTGGAGACCTAAATTTAGGCAGTAAATGAACCTAGTAGGACAGTTTTCAAGTTCAGAACACCTATATTTAGGTGTTTAAATGTATATTTCTAAACATGAGCTAGTTGTATAAGTTGCCATGGAGATCTATGGAGATTTAATGAGTACAGCGAATGGATCCTAGAGAGCTATTAAGCCCAAAGCCTTTAGGAATGCTGCTCTTAACCCAGACATAAGTGTTTTGCCATTTAAGAAATCCTAGGGCATTTGACACAAGATGTGGAGCGGCAGCTATGTGGAATGAGCTGAGGCATTTCAAACGGCGTTAAATGCCTAGTGTGAGCATCACAGTCAAGCCTTTAAGGTAATTAGTCAGACAGAGTCAGCTTCTGGATGTGCCTGTCTCCCTCTGTTCCTATGGAGGGGAACATAAGTAGAAAGAGATGTAATGGGATAGAATGGGATGGGATGGGAAGTGACAGGATGGGAAAGGAAGGTGAGGCAGGGCAAGGCAAGGAGAAAAGACTTCAGACGGTAGTTGGAGGACTTCCCAGAATGCGGTGAAAAAATGTGGAAAAGAAGAATTAGGAAGGTGTTACAGACTGAGACTATGCCAATTTGTGACAGTAGGGGAGAGTGTGTGCAGAGGGATAGTGTGAGCTTGTTAGAGAAAAGCAATAATGTGTTTTATTGAACAAGACTCAAGAGTGAAATGTAACGGTGGTTTAACAAGATTACAAACTATTAAGGAGACCGTCCCGCTGAGTCACAAGGTTCAGAGTGGACCTCCTTATCTTCTAAACTCTTTGTCAGAGAGAAGTCTAGGCGTGGTTGGATTCAATCTTAGTCCCAGACTTGGTCAAAGGTTTATCTCTAAAGGACTATATGTATGCACGTAATCAATCCTTTATACAGTTTACAGCTTCAAATGTCAGTGGAGCTGGCTGACACTTGTTCACAGGGTAATGACACCACTAAGCAGAAGCGAATACTACCTCAAGGGTTACCTAAAACTTTAGGATTTGGTGTATTCACTCACCCATTAAAATGAGGGCTCTCAACCTTGAGGAGTTTCCTGGGTAGGCATCCCTTGCCACGGGGTGGACCTCATATCTCGGATCTGCTGCTCCAAGGACTCAAAATGATCTCCAGCGGGGCTCCATTTTTACCCAAGTCAGATCTGGGCTTGTGGTCAGGTGTGGTCAGATTTGCCCTCATTCATTAAAGTGGTCGTCCAGATATGTGCATTGGCTGAGGCGGTCTCCTGGGGTCCTGGGTATACGTGACTCAAGTCACACATTACTCAGCGCCAGGCTGCCAGGCCAACTCCTCAGGGTGGGTATACCTGCCACAGAAGGCTTTCTCACTTTTACAAAGTGAAACACTGTGATGGACTGACTGAACTTAGCAGATCGGCAATGTTTAAAAACAAACAAAAAAAATTATTTACAAAACAGGTATAAGCTATGAAATTTCTTGCCACAGGAGGCAAGAAGCCAAAACTGACTGAAGAAATTAATGGAAGAAATTCACTTGAAAGCTGGTAAATATAATGGAGTAGATACAATTTCCAACTGGATAAGCCACCTGTCCTACAGTAACTAAGAGAGCACTGAGGTTTCACAAAAACAGGAAAGAATTGTAAGTAGAAGGCTATGAATTCTGGTGCTCCCTCCCTGATGTTCTTTAGAGGAACTGTTACTTGCATGCTACACCAGCCCTGAATCGACTGATGCATTTTACACCAGCCTTTCATCTTATCCCAAAGCCTGTTTCCAGAGATGAGATAGAACTCTGTCCTGACTTTCTTTCAAATTCATTTCTCCATGTGACATGATCATTTACTGGAGATACTGCGAGAAGACAACAAAATCCGTCCCATTGTTTCTTTACCTTTTTTATTTCATTCTCACAACATATCTCACCTGTTGGTGTAATTTCTAGTCTACATTTCTGTTTTGCCATACCCCTCACTCTCTGCACACACACACACACACAAACACACAGTCTTTGCTTTTCTTTTCCATTTGAGTACCTCTCTGTTCTTCTATCCGTATCATAGAATCACAGAATCACAGAATG
>NW_010100546.1:0-54761 GCF_000699245.1 Pterocles gutturalis | reverse complement strand
AGGGTCCCCCTGGGCTGTCTTCTTCCTTGACCCCCGCCCCTGTTCCTGGCCCACCCAGCTCCCAGAGGCGGGCCAGGCCTCGCTAGGGCTGGGGGCCCTGTGCCCCGTGAGGGGCCTCCCCTCGCTCCAGGGCTGTGGGCAGCCTCTGGCGTGGGCTGTGGTTGCGCTGCGGCTCTCCGCTGGGCTCCGTTTCTGGGGTGCCTCTCGTCCCTGCAGGGTGCATCACCTCGGAAAGCTCCTTGGATCTGTGGCCCTCCTCATGAGCTGCCCAGCCTCCTTTCTGTTTCTCCTTAGGGGGGAAAACTAGCTCGGGAAAATTGTTACTGAGTGTTAATAGAGCCTTGGGTTGGTGAGAGGAGAACATAAAAGGAGTGACTGCCCTTACATGATGTAACTGTAAGCAGGAGAACTGAGGTAGGTGACATCGAGGATTTGCCGAAGTACAAAATCAAGTAAGTACTGAAGTGCAAAGTTGTCTTTTCCCCTTCTAAGCCCAAGTTTTTGCTCTTCTTGCTGGACAGGATTATTTTTCTGTGTTATAAATAGTATCATTGTTTGAAAATTTAATGGATTCTTAGGCTGAAGTCTTGGGGAAGGATTTAAGGGTGCAGGAGATCTATGTGAATGTGCTGACAAACAGAGAGTTAAAGTAACAGCATTAGTGAACCACTGGAAAAAGTATTCACATCATGGTTGCTTGAAGACAAAAATCTGCATTAGAATGTAAAGGCAGAGAGTCACAGTATTTATTTTGAAAGAGTGGAACAAGTCTGTTGAAGCTAGCTCTTAGGCTTGAATTTATTAAAAATCTGCATTAGAATGTAAAGGCAGAGAGTCACAGTATTTATTTTGAAAGAGTGGAACAAGTCTGAAGCTAGCTCTTAGGCTCGAATTTATTTTGTTGCTTAGTAAGATTTATTACATATTTGTGATATACTATATATGTAGGCATGATGTAGCTTCTTCTAGGCTCTGACTTACATGAAGTAATAATAGTGATAACTTCCATTATATTTAATGGCTGCTGTGGGTTTCTTGTTTAATTGATAGATTGTTAAAATACCCAACTAGCCTTTCTTTACTAAAGTCTGGTGTTTCTCAATAGAATACCATATGTTGAATTTTGAACAACAGAGGGGAATGTTGACTTGTAAGATAAATGAGGACCTGGGTTTTTTGGTGTAGAGCCAGGAAGACCAGGGTTGCTGGGTTGGTAAGGCTTTGGCATCCTGAAGCTTTCATATGTTTCATCTCTGAAGAGGAAGCCCTTTATGCCAGTCTTGTGTTGCCTAGTGACTTGTTTGAAGGGTTTTATTTTTAAGAGGCTTCTCTTTTGAAACTCCTAATTGCAATTTGCAGGTAAACAGAGTTGTAGCTTGGTGATTTTCCAGTTGCATTTTGGTCGTTAGCAGATGGGTCACAAGTGCTAAACTAAGTTAAACATTGCAAAATCAGTTTGAAGTTGGTACCTGCTGAGAGGCATGACTTATCATTTTAATTAAGGTGCTTTTCTGAGCAAACTGGGGATGCTTTCTTCTAATCTAAAATTCTACTTGTGTGAGTAATTACTTTTTTAAGCAGTATACCCAGAATGCTCCAAACAATCCTTTTATCACTACTTGGGATGTAGTTAAATGAAAGAACTGGTTCTTCACAACCTGGCTTAGTAAGGATTATTTGTTTGAGTTAGACAAGCAGTAAGGGTCATTCAGGTTGAGAAAATACAGTTTGTTTGGAGTGAACTTTTTTGATGGATTCAGCCTGGGATTTATAGGCATGCTATAATGGGTTCAAGTACTTCATAAATTGTCTTGCTCCTTTTTAACACTTGAAGAGGATATCATATAGAAAAAAAATTATGATGGAGAATATCTGCAAGAATTTTTATAATATTTTTCAACTTTTTAAATAAAAAATCCTATAGAGCTTCATGAGTGAGGGAAAAATAATATACAAAATTCATAGTAAGACGCTTTATACCAGTTACTAGTGTCATTTCTCTTCTTGAAGAAAATCCATTCACAAAGCAAGATGCTACTTAGCACGTGAAGCAGTTGTGTAACTTACGCAGATGTCTTTTTGAACTTAACAATTAGAAAATAAGCTCTAGTATTTCTTATTAGAGCTTTTTACTCATTTCTATGGCCACATGGCTCATTATAATCGTGTGAAAATGGTACCATACATAATTCACTCCATCTTTTAACAGAAACTGCTATCCATCTGGAGATGGAAGAACCAGTGTCTGATAAATTGACATCTTTGTGCAATACACCAAAGGATTCAGGGACAGCAGCTCCACAGGGGACTAGTTCAGGGAAACAGGTATGGAAATTTATTAGTTTTTACAGTAATATGACTTTCATAGTAACAAAAATGCTTGTGAAATCATCAAGTAGTTGGAAGTCATTGAAGGCTGGATGGCTAAAGATAAGTACCTTATAGCTACAAGGTTGTCCATGTAAAGAATGTGCTTGGTATACATTGCTCTGATCATGCAGATGTTTGCTGTGAATACAAAGTGACCGAGCAGTACGGTCCCAATGCCATACCAATAAATTTAAATACTATTTAGGGTTTGTGATGGGTTTTTTTGTTTTGTTTTTAATGTGTCATCAGTCTTCTCAAATCCTAGTTTCCTGGGTTGCTGTGTATGCAGAATGACTTCCCGTGAGTTCTGCTTGCACTTGAACAAAGTACACTGCTTTCAGTTTGTATATTCTCCGTAATGCTGAGCTCTACTTTGGTATCCATCCTTGCATGTGTCATGGTGATGCTGTCATGCACGGCATCTGGACCTATGCTGGATAGGGCTAGTTTGCAAGTGTTTCTTAACACTTCTCTCCCATATTTTAGTTTATTTTCACAGGTAAAAATGTTAGAAACAGATTATAAAAAATAATAATTGTTAACTTATTTTGAAGAAAAAAAATCACTTTTTAGATGCTTATCAGTGAAGGATCTCAAAGCATGAACAAGTCAAAATTATACAGATAATTTCTAATATTCTCAAGTAGAATACAGAAGTTTTATATTAGTGCTAATACAGAGTGTATGTGTGGTGGGACATAACAGCAAAAAACCCTCATGCTTTATCTCCATTAAACTAGAGGGGAAATTGAACATGATGGAATAAAATCAGCCAAGTTGAAATATGCCATGTATCTTCTGCACAAAGACTAGATGAGTAGGTTTGCCTCAGTGGTAGGATTTGCTCCTAGAAAATGTGGAAGTACATCTTTCCATATCTTGCAGCTGTGTGTGCAAACACATGTGAAAGGAAGAAAACTTTGTTTGTGGAAGTTATAGTAAGAATTAGGAAGTCTGCCTTTATGATGATCTTTACATGTATGATATATTCTATGTAAATAATAACTGAAGTAAATAGTTCTTTGAAATTTCATCGAAATATTAGATTATTCTGATCCTCTGGGGCTTTTTGTTCTTTTCTTTTTTTTAGCCAATGAGTGCAGCTCTGAGGGAGCGATTACGGAAAACAAGACGTTCATTTAATGCTAATTTTACAGTGGCAAAGCGGCTCAAAATAGACACTGAAGAAAAAGACTGTGCTGATGCTGACAAAGGGTGCCTGGCAAAGACAAGTACAGATTGTTCCAGATCACAAGATGGTTCTGAAAACCTGGAAAGAAATGGCACTGGACATACATGTTCCAGAAGTCCCCTACAGGAAAATGATCTCTGTGGATCAGCAGGGAATTCTCATGTGCTACAGGCTGATCTTAGTCAGCAACAGACCCTGCAAGAAAAAGTAAGGCTGGTGAAACAAGTGCAAGAGAAGGAAGAACTACTTCGGAGGCTCAAATTGGTTAAGATGTACAGATCTAAGGTGAGGCAAACCTCTGGAAAAAACCCACTTTGAAGTAATTCTTTGAAGTAGGATTCTTAGTGTAATCCTCATTCATTCATTTAAACAACAATACTGACTCACTCTCCTTTGTGTGTAGTAGAGTTTATATATTGTCACAGCTGTTTTATAAAAATAGATCTGCAGGGTATCAAAAAACCCAACATTTCAGCAAATGACAAAATTTTTATTTGTTTTTTTTCCCAATTTCAGAACAACCTGTCTGAACTGCAGGCTTTGATAGTGAAATGGAGAAGTAGTACCCAGCTGATGCTATATGAACTACAGTCAGCCTTCTCTGCAGATGGCAAGAAA
The DNA here is from genome assembly GCF_000699245.1 of Pterocles gutturalis. Taxonomy (NCBI): domain Eukaryota; kingdom Metazoa; phylum Chordata; class Aves; order Pterocliformes; family Pteroclidae; genus Pterocles; species Pterocles gutturalis. The sequence continues at coordinate 50,581 of NW_010100546.1, read as the reverse complement.
GTGAGTCTCACTCAGCTGATAGATACTTTTGGACTAGAAGACCAGTTATTGCACTACAGCAGAACAGAAGAAGATTTTGTAGATATATAATCTACATGTGCAAAGCTTTCAATTACACACACACATAAGCAGAGAAGACTGAATGCTGATCACATAAGCGTTGATCAGAGAGTGGACTTTATTCTGAGTTTAGCAGGTTTTCTCAGGAGATACTTGTAAAGCTACGTATTTAGACAGCAGGCACTGTAAAAGGCACTACTTAATGGAAAACTTGTCTTGATAACTTGATCAGTGAATAGTTATTTAATAAAAATAAAATTAAATCAAGTCATACTTTAATAGAAGGCAGGCCATTATTTTAGTAGTCTTTGCATAGTTACTTGTCTTGAAATAAGGAACTGAAATGAATTGTAATTTCTGTTGATGTTCAGATGGGGAAGAGTTCAGTTCTTTTTTCATAGATACGTCCCCATTTTACAAATGTTTTCCTGCTGTCACTCCGTTAATGACAGCATTTTGTGAGTTAAGTAAAGATAACTTTTTCTCCTTGTTAATATTCTGAAGCTGCAATGAGATGTTCTCAATAGCTTTAATTATTACTGAGGTAAATGTGCCATAATGCGATGATTTTCAGATACTGGTCTGGACACTTGTCTTAAGGGAAGCTGTCTCTTAAGCATTCTGCCACAGTCTGAAATAATAGAAGGGAAGGCAAGAAAATTGCAACCAACATCTGTCTACTCTACTACTGCCTGGGCGAGCCCAGGTGTTTTCTCTTCCAATAAAAAAAAAAAGCAAGGCCTTGCCTAATGGGAGTGCTTCAAATACAGCATTATAAAGCTGAATAAAACTTCAGCATTTCATTTATTATCGAATAAGTGTTGTCTTTTAATTTTTTTTTTAATCTTAACTTGAAATTGCTTATTTTCTCACGATGGCCTGTGCATATAGTGTGGTGACTTCTGTCTGCTTTTATTCTCCTTAAAATCATCACTTGTCAAGTGTAACAATACATGAATCTTAACTACTTAACTACATTCCTTATTGGTTGTACCTTAACTGTTTTGTTTATGGGTGACATTTCCTGTTTCCTTAATAAGGAAGTAATTCCTTACATAACTCAAGGGAAAGAAAATCAAAGATCCTTTAACATTGATAGGGCTCATTAGACTTAAACCTGTACCCACAACTTGCTCTTAAAAATACTGAATGTTGCTGTCCACAGAGAATTAATGAAGAACCACCTTTTATTGCTAATCACATTTTCTATATTAAGACACTATTTCTTCTGCCTCAGTAGGTTAAAAAAAAAAAAAGATGATGGTGCCTGCTGAAGGGGGCATTTCCTCTCTTCCCTGAGATCCTTGGCAAATTTGGAAACGTGTTACTCCTAGGGAGGTTTCATCAGGAAAAAAAAAGTCTTGCAAGAAGAATGGAGATGTAATTAGAATCCTTACACGCTCCAGTTAGAGATGATAAAGCAAAAAAGGAGGTGGTGTGCAGCTGTAATGAGATGGTGTACTAGATGGCAACAGAAATAGTTTTTACTTACAAAGTGTAGAATTTTGTTAAACTAAGGTATCAAAGCTATTAAGGCTCTCACAATGGAATGAGTTCAGATTTTATGTTAATTTATGAAAGGAGGATAAGAATTGAGTAGGTACATCAGTCTCCAGCAGCCATTAATTTTATCAAAGGTTCTTTATCTTTCTTAGCTGTCTTGGAGAGATCTGGCACGAGAATAGACCGATCAATGCAAAGGGGGGAGAGATAGCAGCAACTATTTCAGGAGGCCAGATGCTTCCAAATATGGTTTTCCTGTGATTCTGCCAGTTGCAGCAGCCACAGCTACTGGTGGCTGCAGGTAACTATGCTAACATAAGCAGTAGCTTTCAGGACTCAGCCAAGTAGCACACATGGTCATGCTGAAGCATACCTTCATCTTCTCAGCCATCTGCACCTGTGCCATCACAGGTGTAAATACTAAAAAGCAAAACGAAGTCAAAGCCACAGACATGAATTTTAGCAAGTGCAAGTTCATGGATTTCTTGCAGTACTTCACCTTCAAAATGTTCTACAACTGCATATTGCAGACTAAGGATTACAAATACACCTGTTCTTCTATCAGTCTACAAGTTCTTCTACCCTTTGTGTTCTGTAATGCACTATATGGTTTATGTAATCCGAACAGCAGAATTACATCTTATGAACTGAAATATAAGGGGGATAACACTAGGTATAAAATGTAAAAAAAACAGAAAAACATGCATCTTTCAATCTGAAGTTATTTTTTTAAGAAGTTATAGCATAAATAATTTGTGGAACAAAAAGTTTGGGGAGAAAAGGTAGATGTCCAAGCTCTTCATTTTAGACAAGGCCATAGTATTATATATCTACCTGGACTCTGGTTTTTAAAGAATAGGGAATGTTCTTGATCTCAGTCTTTCAACTTCTGCCTGAAAAATTTCAAACTATTCTTGTTCCTTTACAAGACGCTGTAGGTGTTTCTGCTTCAAAATTTCTCGGTAACGCTGCTTTGCAATCTTTTCAGAAACTTGTGTGTCTGCATAAAACAAGACATAAAGGTTAGACTGTACTTGTAGGGGATGCATAATCTATATTTATATTGGACCTGTCCTGGGGTTATTCCAAATTCTGTATAAAATAGGCAAGCATTTTTAAATGTCTCACAGTTGGGCTTAAGAGTCTTTTAGTACTGAATAAAGAAAAAAAAATTCAAAAAGGCACTGGGCCTGGTTCCTTTAGTTTCTAGCAAGTACCCACTGTTTGAAAATCTCCAGCTGTTTTACCAGTGGAAAGATCTCTATAGTTTTCCTAGCAGTGAATACCATTCCCAACTTCCTCTGTTCCCTTGAATGAGTGGAAAGAAGTGGGTTGAACAGTTCTGAGAAAAAAGGAAAGCATGTTGTCTGATGATGGCATTAATGACTAATATTTTGACTTAAATAGTTTCAGCAATTTAGTCAATTAACTTTGGTTACAAGAACAGCAATCTCTAGGTATGTTCTTAAGTAAACAATGTTAAATTGTGGTAGAAAGGGCACTGCTAATTGTGCACATACAGTAATAAATAGGTGCTCCTTGCCCTTTAGCTGATGCTGATGGAGAACAGGACCGTCTAGTCTTGGAGATATTTTCTGAATGTTTTTTGCTTGTGACTTAGAGCGCATTACTGTGACTCACCGGCTGCCTCAAAGATATGTCTTCTTTCTGAAACAGAGACAAGCATTTCCTTCAGCTCCAGGCTGAGGTCATAGTTTTCTTGCTCTTTCAAACTGAGGCACTTCCTCAACTCTTTAATTTTTTTTTGTCGGTTCTTCACATTCTTCTTGTGCAGCTGTCCATTTCCAAGTGAATAAAGCAAATATATGAGCTTATACAAAAGCTGTTCAGACAAACTTTTGAATGAAACCTATAATCCTAAGCATTTCATTGTAGCACAATAAACTTTCATGTATTTTGATTTGACTAGTGGCACATTCTAGCTTTACTTTGTATAGTGTCTTTCACACACACTGTATTCCAGTATGCTTTATGGAGTTCTAATATAAGTAGCAGACAAGGAACAAGGAGGTATGGGTTGGGGAGAGAGATATATTAAAGATAAAACTTGAAAGGCAAAGGGAGGAAAGGAAGTCAGGAGCTGCTGAAGAAAAGGTTGTGCTGAAGTTGTCAGATGGGCTGTAAGTTAAATACAAGTTAAACACTAATGCTTGAAGAGGAGGCTGATGCCAGCTAGAGCAACGTGGAGAAAATCCAGTGGAATCACTTAAAACCAAGGATAATAATAATTTGAATGTTGGAATAGATGAGGGAGCCAGTAAGTCAGATTGTTGTGTCTGTATTATTTTGAATAGAGGGGGAGAGAGATATTATGATCAGGCTGGCACTCCTGGAGAAAAATATTAAGCAGTGAAGACTGGAAGAATGCTTCATTAGAAATGGAAGAGTGACTTTTATAGGCAATGTAGTGTAGAAAGTGATAAGCAGATCTGCATTCAGATATTCAGGAAGGAAATATTTAGGAGTTGCACTTAACCTAAGGATGTGTCTCTCAAATGTGGTGGTTCACTTAGGTTTTACCTCATCCATGAAGCCAAGAGTCTGCTCCATCACTGAAATATGGTTGGCAACGCAGCTGTCATAGTTCGGCACAGTTAGGAACTGAAGAATTAAAAACAAAAAGATGACATCTTATTAAGCCTAGTTGTTTTCGACAATTACACACTTCTGTAAAGACAATCATACTGTATGGAACTCAAAAAAAATAGAATTCTGCACAGTGGAAAGGCTTACTAGTGACCATAAATGGACATGGTAAAGATATCCTTGGATGCCATGTGAATACTAGACTGTACAGCTGTTAAAAGTAATGTTATTTATTATGTGTTACTGGAAAAAAAAGACCAAGCAAATTTGTAAGGTTGTCAAAAACCCAAGCTATGCTTTTGCTCTTAAGGTAGTCTAAGCTAATACAGCTGGAGGCCAAAGTGCTACACATACCGTCTGTGTTTAGGCCAGAGAAACATGATTATTTTCTGTCAAATGGCTTCCTAGGAATTCTTACTCCTCTTATATCTGCATAGTAATTCAGGTTTCGGAGAATTTATTAAAGATTTTTTCTTGGGCACACTGCTATTAAAATATCTCTTTATCAAATGACAAATGGTAAAAAAGGCTGTATGACCCGTAATGGGTAGTAAACAGGTTTCTATAGAAGCAGAGTCATCTCTCCAGAGTACTGTCTCACCAAAGGGAGAGGTAAAATGCTGCTCTAGTTAGAAAAGGAGAAACAGGAAAGACCCAGCAGGCTCCTTGCCTGCAGCACCAAGCTGCTTTCACTCACTGCTTCACAAATAGCCCTCATTCCAGGTGTTCTCGGGTCCTTGCCCGCATGCATTTATCTAAGCCCTTATTCTTTCTGTTCCTATTGTTGGGGTCTCTGTTGCCTTGTGTTTCCTAGTAACCCCGCATTTCTACTCAGTGAAGTAAAGTCAAGCCCCTCAGAGCATTCAAATTCTGATTAAACTGGTATATGCCTTTGCTATGGGCAAGTCTAACTCTGAAGGGCAACAGTTTAAATGAAGTTTGAGCTAACAGCAACACTCTAGTGATGAATTTGCTACAAGAACTTTTCAGTGTGTTGTCACATCACCTTTTCGGAAAGCTGTTTTGTTGGTGTTACGGAAGTCCCTTGGCTGGAATTCAGAAGTGAACAAGCAGTTTGGTGAACAGCAAAACAAATGAAGCCTGAGCAAAACATGTGTTTTGGAATTTCTTCTAATCTTTTGATTGAATTGCAATATTCTTACCTGCTCTCCAACATTCTTTGTTTTCTCTGTGCGTTATAGCTCTTCCCACTGTAATATCTCTAGCCTGCCCATCCTCCTCACTCCAAAATTCCTTACTCCAAACCCTTCTGCCCCCCACCTCATCATCACAAACCCATCAGCTTTCCCTGCAGTCTTCTGCATCCCATACTGCAATACCCTCAGGCTTCCCCTACGACCCCTCCTCCTCCTCCTCTCTTCTCCCACTGGTATCCTTGGCCCTCTCCCACAAACTTTGCCTATGTTTTCTGGCCTGCCAACTGGGCTTATTCAAAGCTATGTGGGTCCTGACTTGCTGGCCAGCTGCTGCCTTTTACTTGCCAGACATGGCAAACAGTTCCCTGTCATTTTGCTGCTCGGCCAACAAACGGCAGTGAGTGGGGCTCAATGAGGCTTCTGTAGGAACACTCTATCTTTGTATACTGAGGAAAAGTTAGGGTATTTCTGTGAGATACCAGATGGGAGCACCTCAGACCTTTCACTTAAAGGGAAGTTACGGTGCCTCATTTAAAAGATCTCTTCCTTGTGGTTGCAAAATCCTGATTCCTTACTCTCAGTGCCAATTTTGAAACACTAAGAGTTAGGGCTAATTTTGCCTTTATTTACACCTGAACATCTGAAAGAACTTCATCACTGATCAATTTCAAGAGTAAAACTTCCCTTTGAATGCTCAATTGTTGACCTATTAGGCATCGGGTTTCTCCGCAGTAGTAAGAAACTTAAGAGGTATGCCTACAGGCAGCCAAATTTTCTCTGGTCAAAATATAAATTAGAAAAAGTAACTCACTAGCTGGCGATCTTTTGATATAGGTAATGTTACAATATCCCGAGCCTTCTGTTCCAGGTCTTCTATCTGCATTCTCATTTTCTTATGTTCCCATTCCAGCTGAAGTATCTCTTTAGAGAAGTCTTTATATTCCACCATACTAGCAATTTTTTTTTCCCCTTGAGCCTGAAAAATAGATTAATCTTAATTAACAGACTTTACAGATTATGGAATAATTATTTACAACAAGATGGGCAAGCTTCCAAAGTTATAATTTTAGTAAGGAAAACATGCTATACCACAGCCTCTTTCCAGACTTCGCTCCATATAGTTCTCTTTCATGGAGTTTTGTTCCCTTTAATGCTTTATGCCACAGCCTTGGATTGTAGATTAATTTCTTCATCTTTGATGAAGAAAATTACAACTAACTCCTCTCTCCATCATTCTATCTTTTATCAGAAGGCAAAGGCATTGTATCTGTACAAAATACAAATTTGCTCTGTATAAGGTATTCTGCAGTTGTTACAGAAGGCTTTGTGCAGTAGCAGCAACAAGCAATTTTTGTACAGCTAGAATGCCTAAAAAAAAAGAACGTTTAATGAGAGTATGAAAAACTGGTTAAATTATAATCACCAATTTCACCTTACATTAAAAAGTGTATTACTTTTTTAAATCTTAATGTAAGCTACTGTTCAAATGCTTCCTAATGTGCCTATAACTGCCTTGAGGGAATTTTTGGACTGGTGCCCGGGATATCAGCATTTTCTATTTACAGAGTGTGTGTAAGTGATGCTATGTCTAAAAACTGTTGCCATTTCATTGCTCTGAATTGTATTGATCAAACAATCAAGAAAGCAATCTTTGCGTCATGTTAAGAGACATTACAGAATTCTTAGTAGCCTCTAGATTACAAAGGAGCCTACTGGTGTGTAGTAATGAACTGAAACTAACGTCAAACTGGAGAAAAAGCAGAGCCCCTGAAAGACAGTGCATTTGTTTAAAAAGCTTAAATTTCTTTCAGATAATGTAAATTACCATGATAGAGCAATTCAGTTCTTCAATAACACTCTTATTAATGAGAATGGCATCAGTGTAGTCTGGGATCTCAGTAATTTCCAATTCCACCTGTCCTTGTTTTAGCAAAAACTGGACAGTCAAATTCAGTTGAAGTTTCATCTTCTCCTCCCGCAGCCTAAAATGGCAGAAAAGAAAAATAATGTTTATTGATTTCAACAGGATTATATAAATCCTCCCATGATTCTCAAAATGTTTATTACTGGTAAGTGGTATATTCATGTAGGGGTTACTCTTTGACAGCCTGTCTTCTATTTGCTCCCAAAGTGACAACAGAATTTGCAACTTATTTCCATACATGAAGTTTTCAACCACCGGATTCAGTTTAACATACTCTAGCATATGTACTGAGAGAACATGTTCTTATTGAACAGAAATCTTAACAATTGATAAGAAAATAGAGGAGACTCCCTGTACCTGTCTTCTTATATAATTTATCCTGGGGTTTGCTCCTGAATGTCAATGAATGTGCAAATTATGTCATGTACATGAAAAAAGGAAATATTGCAGGTCCAAGCAGCTCAGTGAAATCAGGTGTCACGTGACTGAACACATATTGCAGCTAGGAGTGGTCACTGTATCTTAGACCTACATGAGCAAAATTTAACTGAGCTAGCTAGCACAAGCCATGAAGGCTTTCGGGGATTCACTATATGATGTAGCTTTTGGGGCAGTCAGTTTGCATTGAAGATGATGTTCCCATCCTTACTGATATTGTTACTTAAGATGGCAGATTAAGACCGGTTTGGCCTGCTCGCATGTGTGGCAATAACACTTTATTTCAGAAATATCACAGGTCTCAGATGAATTCTAGATGAAAGAGTGTTGGAGAACTCAGCGGTGTAAGTCCTCATGTAACTTCTCGTTCTGTGTTGTTGGAGTATTGAAATATAGCTGAACATAGGAAAAGAAACAAAATTACCAAGCGAGTTCTTGGATTATGTCTTCTATTTCTGACTTAATCATCTCATTGTCATTGATTCTTCTCAGGAGAAAGGACTGAATCTCTGCCAGTGTTAGGGTTTTCCATTTCACCTAAGCAAGCAGTATCATAACATTTTGAACTTTTTCAACTTTGTCAGTATGTTAGAGAAAGCCTCTTGATGAACAGAGAAGGCAAGTTGTTAAGAAGACATACATATGTATAAATATGCAGCCTGGTATTCTCAGAATCGCAGTAGAGCACATGAGACAAAGCAGTTACAATTCCTACGCTCTGCTCAGAAAATAATGTATTCATTTATGCATAGTTTATTCACATGAAGGGAAATCGCATTTCCTTCTCTCTTGGTCAAAGATCATGTATTTCTGTCTCTGGATAATTTAGACTTATACCTTCATCCTTTTAAACTGAACAAATAGCTTGCTAGAACTTTCCAGCAATACCCTTTGTTAATTATTGCTCTTGGTGTTCTAGAAAAATATGAGAATGCATCAGTGCAAATGTAGAATGCTAATGGGAGGGAACGACTCCATAAATAATGGAAATCAAAAACCTTAATAGTTTTTTGCTATGGATAGAGAAAAGGAGAATTAACTTTTTTTTTAATGAAACCATAATAAAGTCACAATAATTCTGATCAAATCCATCCACATTAATATGCTAATTTTTCCTCTGAAGGAGAGCGAGAGCTGGTTTCCCTTGATGACATTTCTATTATTTTGAATTGAATGTGGCCAGAAGAAATGTTCAAATTGAAATACACCTTATGTATGCTGCATTGTCATTTCACCACTAGTTTGACCCTACACTTGAACTCCACTGAAGTTTAAGACCTGAAAATATCACAAAGTATACTAGTAAAATGAAGAATTTTACATACCAGCTCCTCAATCTCCACTTTATTTCGTCTAGCTAGACAAAAATGTTCCCATATAGACGTGTCTAAGCCATTAGGCATGTGCTCAGGACTATCCAGTTCATCCATGGCTTTCATTAAAAGAGTAAGTGCATCTTTGTAATCTTCATCTGAGCCTGAACAATCCCCATATGGGTTAGCGGTGTCAAGGAACACTTCTGTCACTGAGGTCCTAGTGCACATACACAATATATACAGTATTTACTTTTTATTTTCTCTTGCATAAAAGATGCTCAACATCAACTAAAAACATTTTGTCCTCTCAATCTCTTGAAAAGAGCAAATAGGTAAGACTGCATCTTACACAAATTAAGAATATATGTTTTTGAGAACTGGTGGTTATTTAGATTGCATTAAAATAGATTGTGTGGGGTGAATAAGGAAATGTAAGTACTCAAAATAGCAATCCTTGGTATGATAAGAAATCAATCGTTAACTATCCAATAAAAAACAGGCAGTCTACTGATTATCAAAATAACTTAGACTATTGAAATAAATAGCATTCTCATTCTTGACACACAAGAAATATTAGTATTGAAACAGATGGAATTGGGGGGATCTTACTTTGGTCGATGTTTGTAAAGTTGTAAAAGTTCATCAAGGAGATCGGCAGGTACATCTGCAAAATCCTTTGTAAAACCGTATTCCAGATTCTAGGAGGAAAACAGAAAGCTTCCTTGTTACCACAATGTTATTTTTTAAAAAGCATCAATCCACCCATATATTAGAAATACAGAATATGCTGCTCTTCCAAGCACTCTCAAGCATCACATGAATTGTGACTATTTAATACATTCTATGCACATATACTCCTTTACTGCTTGTATTTCAGTGACCAGCAAGTTGACCAGAACTTATCCCATGCTTATGGTGAAGTATGTTCTTCTCATTATCAAGACACAGCATTGACTTTTTAATTTCTGAAACTCCTTGTGTTTGTTGAGAGTCTTACCTTCTCTTCATCTATTGCATTTTCATAGGTGTCTATGTAAGCTTCGATTTTTTTTCTTGTAGTCTGGATTGTTCTTGCAGTCTTGATCTATAGCAAAACCAAAAGATTTCAGGAATGAAACTCAGCCAGAAGAAGCACTGAATGGCCACTCATATATACTGATGAAGCTGACACTTTCTTATTTCTAGAGAAAACCTTGTGAGCTATTTTTACTAACAATATAATGCCTTCTTCAGGGGGTCACTGGTAGATACTGCTAAAAGGTGAGAAGGTGCAAAATTAAACTATTCCACTGCTTAAGGAAGTAAGAAATCTGTGTAAGAAATATCTTATACAAATGCTTAAAAGTCTTATGTTTAAACTTTGGATGTAATGACCTATGTTGATACTTGTTTTCACTTGCATAGAGATTTCCTTTTCCTTTCACGTCATCACAGGTCAGACCAGTCGAAAATTATCAAATGCTGTTCAAGACCAGTCAAAAATTCTCAAATGCTGTTCATGGAGCGTTCTTCATTTTAGAATGCAGTTTCCCTGTTGTTACGACATAGTTCTGCTACGTGTCAGAATACTAAGCTCATCTGTTTTATCAAGGCTGTCAAATGCTTTTATTCTGGCTGGAGAGACCATTTTATTGTATTTGACAGTTTCCACAGACCAAAAGATAGACCAATGGAAACATTTAGAAAATTTGGAAAAAAAAAAGCATTTTGAAAAATGTAAGCTGATATACACTCGGCCTCAGATAATTTTAAAACTAGTTCAGCCTATTCAGTGGTAAGGGCTAGATGGCTACTTTGGAACCTCTCCCTGTAGCTCACATACAAGTGGCTGCTTGCAGCTCCAAACACAGAGATCTGTACAGGCCAAGTAGGAGATAATGGGGAGGCATTAACATATTCCCTGTGGACTCAGGAACAGCTCCACAAAGACAAAGCAGGCAAATGAGATAATATTGTCCCAAGAGCCAGAACCAACCTGCAGACTACCACCATTTAGATCACCTGAGTCACCCAGGTATTGTCAGGACACAGGAATCAGAAATGTTAGTAAAAATTATTCCTGTGGGCACAGAATCACAGAATCACAGAATGTTAGAGATTGGAAGGGACCTCGAAAGATCATCTAGTCCAATCCCCCTGCCAGAGCAGGAACACCTAGATCAGCTCACACAGGAGCAGTAAGCACTTGTATTGAAATCCAGATCTACTACCTGTGCTTTCCTGTCATTGACTTGCATATGGTTTGATAGCGATGGGTAAACTCTTCAGGAGATCAAACTGGTCGATGAGACTACAAACGCTTTGAACTCCATGGTGTGTTCTGTTTCCACGGTCAGATACTCACATGCCACCTCTGTCTATGCTTTGAACTGGCAAACACAAGTCAGCGTGGCCCTGGCCTACATTAGACACCTCAGTGAAAAATGTGATCGCATTACGTATTATTTTGTGCATCTTTTTGTCATAAAAGCATCATAATTGGTGCTTCCAGCTTGATACTGGATACTAAAAATTATATAGCAAACAAATATCAGTATGCCCTTCTGAAGGTATGGAGTTTTACCAAAGAACGAAGATGAGTATCTGTTCAAAAACATATGAATATATAATGTATGTCACTTGTACAAGTTGAAAAACAATCAGTGACCCTGTAAATTGTCAGAAAATAATTTATGGCAAAATTTTGATTTGGAAAGAGCAGTTTTCACAAGAAACTATATTGTAAATATTACACTTTTCCTAAGAACAGCATTCCAAATGATAACTTACTTTTTCTTTCTCCTTTTTCATAAGGAAATGATTCAGTCCAGCTTCTCTAGTGTCCAACTCTTCATTCAACAGTAAAGCATAAACGAGATTGACTATTTTGAGTTCTTCCTGTGAAAAGATTGTAACAAAAATGTTTCCTGCTGCACAGAGGCAGAGATGAAAATTTAACGTTATCTGCAATACCTGATAGATGACCATCTCTGATTTCACTTTCCTTTCAGAGAGTCTGCACACAGTCTCATCAAAATTTTGTGTTGTTTCCTGGATGGAAGCTTCAATTTTCTTCAATTCATTTTCCAGTGCCTGGGGAAAGGAAGGACAGGAGGACCAAAGAAGTTCTGATATCGTTATAAGATGCTGGAGAATGCACAATATCGCACTATATCCTTCAGCCAAAAGGTCCCAGTAATTACTTGTTTGGAAGGAGGGTGCTGGCAGGTTAACAAATTATGTTGTCCAAATAACACTTTGAAGGATAAGTATAATTCTGTTATTTGTGTATGGCATCAGCAACTCTGGGAAGGGAACCTGAAAAAACATTTTAGGAATACTGGTACATTTGTGAAGGAAGGACCTATAACATTTGGTATAAGTAGAAATTGCCTTATTTTACTATCTAAGCTAGCACTTATTAAGTATGCCACATGGTCTTTGTTCTTCCTTTGTTCTTGATTTATTCTATTTATCGGTGTTAATTTTTAGAAGTAGTTACTAAGAAAGATCAGAAGCTTTGGTCATGAGCACTGTGAACAAAACCACTCCTTTTCTCATTTTAATTTACCCTTCTATATTTTTCTTTTTCTTCATTCAGCTCCTTGACTTTTTTCTCATATTCTCTAAATATTTTATTTTCTTCATCATTCCAAACATCCTCAGGCTTGGATATAAAAGGAGGTGGAGGAATATCCTGGAAGTATTAAAGACAACTATGCTTCAAAAGCAATATTAAGTCACGATCAGCACACTAACAAACAATAGCACACATGAAATTTAATAAAATATATTTCTTAGTGGTAAGTAAGGCACAAGCCTTAAGTCCAAGTAACATATATATTCTGTTTCTCTGGTCTGTTACTTGCACCAGTAGTTCTGGTGTATTTATATTGTGCTACTCTCTTATCACTCACTTACAGGAATTCACTGCTGGATCTTGTAATATAAAAGTATTTTGTACTCAAACATACTACTGTTGGTACAAGATATACCACATTTTCTGTTTCAGAATCCCAAATCTAACTCCACGCTAATGTATCCTTCTAAATGTAGTCCTAATTTACCAAAACAGATCAATTCCAGAGAGACCACTTGGGTCTCCCGTATCCTTTTTCTGTGACACTCCTTCACATTCTTTCCTTCCTTTACTACTGTACTATCATCTCTGCTGGGTTAAATGGAACACAGTATTTTTCTGTATAAGATCACAGCCATGGATAATAGACCCTTCCTCCAGCAATACAGTTGTTGTAATAGTAACAGTAGATAAGGTTCCTGTAGTATTCCATTGTGATATGGACAGGTGTTGATGAGTAAATTATATGCGGGCACTAGATTCTTATGGTCTCTTTTGAGTCCAGTGTCTATCTAGGCATAATGCAATTCTACAATTCTCCTACTTTCTCCTATCACTTAGGTTAGAAATATTTGCTAGTTCAATTTCACATTTCCTTAAAAGCCCACAAGCTACCTAAATGATAAGGCAGAAACACAGCTCACCATTTTCAAGATGTCTTCCTTTTTGACTTCTAGCACTCCACCCATCATGTCATCAAGTGCACGCAGTCTTTCATTGTCCTGGGAACAACCACAAAAAATACTTTAGGGTACAAAAGGAAGTGTAGTAATTGGGAGTTTTGGGAATGATAACAGGGTAGTTCACCTCTATATCACCCATACCATTATACTGTGTATAGTCCAAGTAGATTAATGCTGTTTGATGATGTGTGTGAAACATGCTGAAATCCTCACAGCTTTTTCTAGTGGATAGAGTTCATATACCAAGTAATTTACTAAAGCTGCCATTCTGGCAGTTTTGGAAAGAATACATATGCATAGACTACTCCTGGACAGTTGTCAAGCTAGGATGAAGGAAGCTGTAGTGTCACTGTCTTACTGTACATCTCTTATGGGGCCAGAACCACCTTGGGCTTTTCACAGATGCATTTCAAATCCAGAGGAAAGCATTATGATCTTCCAGTCTGATCCCTGACGAACAGAGGTTGCTCAGTCAACAAACACATATCAAGCACCAAGCTCCTGATTGAGTAGTAGCATGTATTTAGAAATGTATGTAGTCCCCAGACACTTGATATGCCATTTCTAATTCCCACTAAGCACATTTTTCAAAACTGTGAGCCTAACGCTAAATCTTTTCTTCCCTCAGCTGTTTTATGTAGTTCTGATTGTAAATAATAAGAGGGAAAAGGCACACATCATCATCATCTACCATTTAAAATTTATTCTCCCATACTACATTACTGGAATATTCCAGTGCAGCATTAACTAAATAAGTCTAACCAGAGATAAAGGGCTATTCAGTAAAAAGTATACTACTTTAAGTACCATAGCCGCAAGGCGTCTTTCCATTTCAAGCTTAGCCAGGATTTCTGCTTTCTCTCTTTCTTCTTGAGATAAGTATTTTTCAGCTTTAATCTGAAGGAAGGAAATGAGGTTCACATCAGGGTTCTTTTCTCCAAACGTGATCACATGTGGACTAAGAAAATTTGGAAAGATGGTGTAATACTAATTCTTAGTGCTTTTTGTATCTCTGCTCTGTCATGATATTCCTTAAGAAGAAAGTTGTTCTTTTTTACAGCTCCAAAAGCTATATTTAAAAATGCTAGAATACAAACTACCGTAATTTTTGTTGATATTAGTTGTGTTTTGTGCATATGTTTTCTGACAGTGGTATAACATGGACTGGTGGGAGAGCAGAGAGAAGTGGGGAAAGACTGACCAAAAGAGCAGATAAGATCAGTGGAATATATTGTATAAGAAATATAGTGTTTCTTTAGAAATTATCAATTGAATTTATAAGTACAGTACTAAGTATGCTTTAGTACCTAGATACTTAGTTTGAAACTACTTAGTTTCAAAATGGTGCTCAAAGAAAACAGAGGAACTCTGATCTATGGAAGTAATGCCTGCAAGCCTGGTTTGAATTTTATAGTCAGGAACAGGGGGAATTTCTACCTAATTTATGGGCAATTAAAAACTTTTAACAGCAATAAATTAAGACTGTATGCAATAAACTAAGATTGTATACATTTTATTATTTCCAGATTGACTTATTAAGACCTTTATCCCTAAAAAGGGAAGGGAAACAAAAGAGTTAAAAAGATGATCTTAAGTACACAGACACATCTGTTTTAAGTTTTTTTTAGTATTGGCACAATGTCTGGAAAGGAAAGAAATTAGAGAACTGTATTTGAGTGAGTGAAAGAGAAATATCTATTTTTCAGAGACCTCTGAATCCTGAACAGTGAGTGCTCGCTCTGGTATCTCATCATCCATGAGAGCTGGCTCCCACACTTCCACTTGGAGGTCAAGTTGGGACAAGATTTCTCGGATCTTCACGTTTCTTTCTTTCACTCGTGCTATCTCCTGCTCCTTTTGTCGTGCAACTACATCAAATTCCTTATTAAAGGCAGTTTTCACTTTGTAAATTATGTCCTGAAATACCAAAAAAGGAAACAGCAATACTGCACAAGTTATATCCATCCATGATTATATACCACTCCCCAAGCCATCAGAATCACAAATGCGTATGTTTTTCTGTGTGACAGGGAGAGAAACTGGTAAACATTGAAAACTCAAAATGAAGGGATGGTAAGACTGGAGAGAAAGGAAATGGTGTGGAGATCCAGATGATCTTTCATTCAGCAGCAAACAATATGGAAAGAGGCTATGTTTTGACAGGGCATGCTGAGATGGGCAAGCTAGCTTTGGCTGTACAAACTCTTAAGCTGAAGCACCAGTGGGCAAATACAGATACTCTCAAATTGGGTAACCAAGTCCATAAAAGTGTTTTTCTTCCAGACCTGAGCTGGCAAATCCACATGGTGCTCTACTGCATCAGCTTTCATCTCCAGACCTGAACTGGCAAATCCACATGGTGCTCTACTGCATCAGCTTTCATCTCAGTAACTCAGAGACCTGTGCAACTCTCCATTGTATAGTGTCAGTATGCCCAAAACCTAGCAGTGACTGTGACTGCTGTGAGACCAACTGATATGACAGTGTCATTTCTGTAATACAAATTTCAGAGGCCATCACCTTCAATAATACTATCTGATTGACTTTCTGCTCCCTGGTGTACAAGTCCCATTGGCGGTATAGGATAGATGTGTCTCCACCATACTGAGAGCTCAGACTTCCAGTGAGGCAGTAAGATGCACTATCATCAGTCATTACTTCTGCCTTCTCTCCTTCTTCCTTAAATAATGCAATCTCTGATTCAATCTCAAGATTTTTCTTCTGAACCTGAATATCACAAACACAATAGCTGGGTTAATTTTGTACACAATCCAGTGGCACATGTATTAAAATATTATAGAGGTTATATTCTGCAATTAAGCTCACTGATCAAAATAATACAAGTTGAAATGATCATATCTGGAATATTGGGTCCATTTGTAAATTCCCCAGTAAAAGAAAGACATGGGCATACTGGAGCAAGTCCAGTGATAGGCCACTAATACAATTAAGGGTTTGAAGTATATAATATGTGATGACAGGGTGAGAGAGCTGGAATTGTCTAGCCTCAAGAAAGAAAAGGCTTGGGGGAGATCTTGGTAATACATATAAAATCTGATGGTGAAGAGTAACGGCAACAGAGTGAGACTCTTCTAAGTGGTGCTCAGTGACAGATTGAGAGGAAAGATGTATACATCAAAATACAGGACATCCAACTTAAACATAATAAAACATTTTTCCTGTGAGGGTTGTCAAACATGGAAAGAGGTAGGCCACAGAGGTTGTGGAATCTTTCATATATTCCAAACCTGACTGGACATGGCCCTGAGTAAATTGCTCCAGAGCAGCTGGACTAGATGACTGGGGAAGTGATAGCCCCCTGTACTCGGCATTGGTGAGGCTGCACCTCAAATACTGTGTTCAGTTTTGGGCCCCTCACTACAACAAAGACATCGAGGTGCTGGAGCACATCCAAAGAAAACCAATGAAGCTGGTGAAGGTTTTAGAGCACAGGTCTTATGAGGAGCAGCTGAGGGAACAGGGATTATTTAGCCTAGAGAAAAGGAGACTCTGGGGAGACCTTATCGCTCTCTACAACTACCTGAAAGGAGCTCGTAGAGAGGTGGGTGTTGGTCTCTTCTCACAAGTAACAAGTGATAGGACAAGAGGAAATGTCCTCAAGTTGCACCAGGGGAGGTTTAGATTGGATATTAGGAAAAATTTCTTCATCGAAAGGGTTGTTCCAATGAACAGGTTGCCCCGGGAAGTGGTTGAGTCGATTTCCCTGCAGTTATTTAAAAGACATGTAGATGTGGCACTTAAGAGACATGGTTTAGTGGTGGACTTGGCAGTGTTAGGTTTACGGTTGGACTCAATGATCTTAAAGGTCTTTTCCTTTCCAACCTAAATGATTCTATGATTTCCAAAGGGCTCTCCTAACCTCAGCTATTCTGTGATTCTTTAATACTGATCCCTTAGTTCAGAATAAAAATACAACACTTCATTTTTATTTGTATTTTTAAATTTTCTTGGTCAATTTCTACAGCAAGAAAATGGACTTTAGAAACATATCTCTGTAAAGAAGGGCTAAGATGCCAACTCAGAACATCCTGATCTGCAATGCCTTTATGCAGTACATCAAATAGGTTGTACCTGATGATTGGCTGTCTCAATCTCCTTTAACCGGAGAACTTTCTCCAAAGTTTCCAACTCTTCTTCACTACGTTCCTTCAGTGGATAATTCTTCACTTCACAAGCCATATGGAAGCACTGTTCAAATTATAAAAAAAAAAAATGAACCCAAAGTAAAAAGTTCTTCCAAAAGCATCAATCAATTAATCTGTTCAGTACATTAATGCTAAACTGTTATAAAGTCTTCTTAAAATCAGGAAAAAACACAAGGATCAATTAATATAGACAACATAGTAAAAATACAGGGGTAAGACAAAACACACTTGCCTTTTTGGTAGTGAAAATGGTTGGTTTAAAATGTGCGTCTTTTTTTTTCTTTTTTTTTTTAAATAATCTATGGATATGGCCTCTTTATCCACAGAATTCAACCAGAACTAGATTTTTTTGTAAAATTACTTGGTCTTTCACCACCCTTGAGATAATCCAGAATTATCAGTTTAACCAATTTCCCTCTGTTTAAAATAGGCAAAATCAGGGTTAATTTTTTCCTTTATGTTCTCTGTTGCAGAATTCTACTGACTGCACACAGAAAAATAATATTTACCTCTCCTTTTAGCAATACTGCACAAAAATATCTGAGAACAAGGAACTGAAGATTACTTATTTGCTTATCAGCACTCTTATCCACCTTCAAAGGTAAAATCAGCCAGGGTCAGACAAAATTGACAGAATGAAAGATTTTCATGAGCCCTGGGAAGAATTAATTTTTTTCCCACACCACAAGCAAATCAGAAATATGTTATATTTCTATTTATTTTGTCTCTGTGTCTGAAGGAATCAATAAAAGACTGCAGAAAATTAGTTAGAAAACAGACGTTACCTTAACTGCACGTCCTTTTACACACATGGCATTCCAACACTCATTTTTTATGACATCCTGCAAATAGCGGTTGGCTAAATTCTCCATCTCAATCTCCTTCCTCACCTTTCAAGATTCAGAAAAGAAAACAACAAGATGTGATGCAAAATAACAAGATATAGGCAATTTGTACTGAGTTATTGAAATAAACCTAACAGATGAAATTAACTACCAATATTGCATCATCTTAGACTATCACAGCTATCTTAAAAAACTATATTGCATACTACTGAAAGGCATCATTTTATATGCGAAGAAAAGCATTATAGAACTTAATGTGCCCAAGGCCACAGTGTCAGATTCACAGCTTCTGGTATAGATCATATTCCAGTCGGCAATGTCTACATAAGCGCTCCATCTGCTTCAAAAAGTTACTTAAAGGACTTTTTTTTTCCTGGTTCCCAGCAGTGAACCACAACTTTGGGATCATCTTCTGTTCTTCAATCATTCTTCCTCCTTTTCACTACCAGTTTTAAAATGTTCTCCCCTCGTTCTATCATACCCTAGCGACTTCTTGTTCAGCCTGTGCTTGTGCTCTTTCCTGTTCTTCTACATCCAGGTTGAACTCCTGCAGCTCCAGTTTCTCAATGTCTGGCACCTGTTCATTTTCATGCATCATTTCCTGAATCTGTTTTTTTTTTTAAAAGAAGTATAAGGAATAAAAAGTAATTTGAATATGAATAGAGGAAATGGGTTTTTTTAACACTATAGAACTTGATATCAGAGAAAATTACTTTAATTGCCTACACTTTTAACCACTTCATGGTAATTAGTAAAATGTGCTGCCTGTTGCTAGTGACAGAGTACTAAGTGAACATGTTTCATCTTTCTCTTAAAGTTGATCTGGATGTTATATGTGGAGTTGTGTATACTTTCTAAGAATCTGTAGTATGCAATTCTTTATTCCCTGGTTCTGAGAAATTTATTAAGTTGTTATCTCCTTATTAAGTTGTTATCGATCTTATGCAGTTCAATAAAGAGAACTGCAAATTCCTGTACCTAGTTCTGAGCCCTTTATTAGGTTGTTATCACTTTACTAGGTTGTTACCTCTTTAGTAAGTTGTTATCTATCTCACACAGTTCAAAAAAGGGAAGTGCAAAATTCTGCACCCAGGGAGGAACAGCCCCATGCACCAGGACACGCTGGGTGCTCAGCAACCGGAAAATAACTTTGCAGAAAAGTAGCTGGGGGTCCTGGTGGACACCAAGTTGAACATGAGCCAGCAATGATGTGCCCTTGTGGCAAAAAAGGCTAAGGGTATCCTGGGCTGTATCGAGAGTGTCGCTAGCAGGTTGAGGGAGATGAGAGATGTGGACCTAATGGAGGGAGTCCAATGGAGGTGATTATGGGACTGGAGCATATCTCATATGAGGAAAGGATGAGAGAACTGGGACTGTTCAGCCTAAAAAAAAAAATGGCTTGGAGGCAATCTCATCAATGTATATAAATACCTGAAGGAAGGGTGCTAAGAGGGCAGAGCCAGGCTCTTTTCATTGGTGCCCAGTGACAGGACCAGAGGCAGTTGTCACAAACTGAAATACTAGAGGTTCCACCCAAACACCAGGAAACACTTTTTTTAGTGTGAAGGTGATCAAGTAGTGGAACAGGTTGCCCAAAAAGGTCATGGAGTCTCCATCCTTGGAGGTAATCAAAATCTGTCTGGACATAGTATTGCGCAGAATGCTCTAGGTGACCCTCTGCCTTATCTTCTTCCATATAGCAGCATTTATGGAAGGAAACAGAAGGAAGAGAAGAGGAGAGGACTGTAGTTTCTACAATGTAAGGTTGTTAGACAGGCAGAAATTAGCCTGCTGGGGAGGATAGATTGCTCAAGGTATAAGGGTGGCACAAGATATTTATGTGGAGCAAAGGAAACCGAGAACCAGATAGTAGTTCCTGACAGGTTCAGTGTATAGTCCCTGAAGAAGCATGTCTCTTTATTACCTGTCTGCTCAGAGTTTATGACAAAAATGTAACTGAGTGCTAGAGCTGATAGCCATAATGGAAGTGTACTTCTCAAAAAACTGGTAAGCTGAGCCCTCACCCTTGTAAGAAACTCACAGTTTTACGCAGCTTTTTAATTCCCATTTGCAGCTCTTTCTTCTGGTTAGCAAACTTCTGAGTCTCTTTGCTTATGACCTGACATACAACAAATACATTGTTAAAAGACACAAATGCACAAGAAGATAAAAAAAGATTGAAATAATCTAAAGGAAAATTATCTGTACAGAAAACAAAATGCCAAGGGATTTGGTTAAATAACATACTCACCTCAACCTTAACCTAAAATAAACCTCAGGGGTTTTGTACTTAATGTTATATTGTTGAGTATCGATTTATCAGTGCTGTAGAATTTGTTATTCTGGCCCTTGGGAAGAAGAGAGCACCTGCTTGGTTTCTGGTAATAATCTTCTGTGCAACTTTTTGACATTTAGAAGAAAAAACTCTTTATAAATTTCTAAAGGAAGCAAATTTCTCTGGCAATTTTCATGTAGTTTACTCCTTGTGTAGAAGTGGTCTTTTGGTCTCTAGAGCTCCTGTTGTGCTAGGTACCTTCTCTAATGTGTTTATAACCTTGACCTAGGATTTCTAAAAGTCTAGATTGCAATTCCTTAACCCGCGGGTGCATCCCATCAGGACCCATAAAAGTCTAGATTGCAATTCCTTAGAGAGAGGTCAAAATGTCAGAAAAGCTTTAAAAACTAGATTCCTTTACAGAATATAATTTGGTACCCTAAACCACTACGACTCTTGAAAACTCTGGATTTGATTAATACTTGTTCTACGAAAGTACCTTCTTTATTTTCTGACCTATCCATGTCATATCATTGGTACTGGCTGAATGCAAACTGGTGATGTTTCCATCGTCTTCTGTCACTTCTACATTGTAAGATTTAAGTGGTGCCTCCTGAAATTAAGGATATAAACATCCATCTCAGGTACTTGGAGAGAATGGAAGAGAGACAGAAATTAAATAAAAAATGGACTCACATTAGAAGCAACACCATCACCACCAAATTCCAGAGTTTTACATTTTTATTCCCTAACCAGTCCCCAGACCCTTGCTACTACACAAAGCCTTTTGACTCAAACAGTCTGGACAATACTAAACTCTGTAATCAGTGCTTTGCTTGATTTCAACAGAAAAATATACAACTAGTGACACACAATTTATAGGAGTAACATCACACTGGGAGTGACACAAAACTTCACATGAGAAGAAAAATACTTTCACAGAGTTTTCTGTGGCTGAAGAAACCAAGTGAAATTGATGTGAACATCATCTTCCCATAACTATTCCATTTCCTTGATAATACTATTCCATAAATTAATAATTACGCATATTCAGCCTGTCCTCAACGGTATTCTTCTACTTTTACAAAAGGATCAGATTTTGTTTTGAAGACAGATTTTACCATGTGTAATCTTAGGATAATGACCAAACATTTTTCCCCCATAAAAATAAAAAAACCACCTTAAATTTCTCTTCTGGAAGTGATTCCAATGTCGATTCTGGGTCAAACTGCCATTCTGCCATGGATTTTAAAACGCTATTTTCATTCGAAATAGAGTTGCTCAGATGAGCAAGAAGAGATTGCCAGTGAAAAGCAGCTTCCTTAACTTCAATTTCCTTTATCTTCCTAGTAAACAGAAAGGGAACTGATGTATTTTTTGTGCATTACAGAAAAGGACAAAGTATTAAATATTCTTTATAACACAGTTAGTAAGCTCTTTTAAAATGCCTATTTGATATTTTTACATATGATTTAATATTGTTTGAGTTCTAGAATTGCATAATTAAGAGAAGTTTGCAGTTAAACAAAAATTCAGAAGGATGGATTATCCAGATTAGAAATATTGCCCTGATGAGTGATCTTTAATCTGTGCATCTACCTGAACATTTGTTATATCACAGAAAAGCTGTAATTTTAAGTGTCTCGTACTCCTAATGTCTGCTAAGAGCTCTCTATAGCCACAGTTGAATTTCCATTAAAGCTGTGATGTCTCCTAATCTCTGTGTTAAAATCATATCTCATGAGATTACATCCTTTACATCCCTTACATCCCCAGAGAGCCCCTTCAAGATGGTTTGTTTGAGAGTCATATGAAGCTCGCTATGGGTAATACTTATCAGAAGTTACTCCTATATCTTGTTTTGCAACCATACCCAAAGTACAAGACTGTTCATGAGCTAGGGAGACCGCCTCTAAAGATGAGAGGAGTGATTTTATCTCTATCCAATTCTTCTTCTTAATTCAAGACTAATAAAAAGAAAGTCTAGAATCACAAGCAGATGTAAAAATTAGTCTGCCAGGATACAAGAATTTACACCATCAATATTGGTCTGCCACTTTATACATACTTCCATTTCAGACACACCAGGGCACCATCACTTTCACCATTAACGAGGATGAATTTGCCATCCAGTGAAAATGCCACGGATCTGATTCCCCCTCCTTGATATGAGTGACAATGCTTTTGAGCAAATATATCCTAGAAAAGTCATAGAAGCAGTATCAGCAGATATGTTTTTCTAATGGAATATGTCTGTAAATTATGCCTCTATTTTTAGATAAAAGTCAATCCAAGATGTCAATACAAAGTACATAAAAGACTAGGATTTATGAGTTTAACATTTTTGACTACCTATGGGGCAAGTTAGTAGTATATTGACTTTACAGGAGATAAAGAAGAGTAGTAAAATTATCTACCTCAAGATTTACTAGAGAAGAAGGTAACTAGTTTGTATGATTGTATACATATTCTTTATAAAAATAATTGTATTGTATAATGTTATGTCAGTTCACGTTCAACATAACTTTTTCTGGTACACTTTATATTGAAGTGAAGAAAAACTTACAGTGAAAGAGAGTAGCTTTCACACCTCTTTCTTTTGTAAACCAAACAAGGCTTGTGCCTGGATGCCTACCTACCATAGTAAAAGTATGATAGATGAACAAAACACCGTCTTTTGCTGCTGATGCCAGCCATTGTCTGTTGGGTGATAAACAGAGGAAACCTGATCCAAACTGCTTGATAGGAATCCTCTTTTCTGATAAAACTATTGATGGATCTTCCAACATATTCTGCCAAACAAACAAAATGTTAGCAGCAGTTCAGACGAGAGAAATATCAATGCCATTTTGAGAAAACTAATGAGAACTTTGTGGGTTATCACATGCATTGCAATTTAAAATGTTGGATTACTGAGCTCAGGAAGCAGTACCATTGCTGTGCTGCAGATTTGTGTCTCTTCTCTTCAAAACGGTCTGTATTCAGTATGTTTGGGCCTTGAGTTTCTTGGCTCAGAAAGTACAGGACTTGTCAAGGAAGAACGTTCACCTTGGGAATACACCTTCTTGCTTGACCTGACTCTTAAACAGAGACCTAGGAGCTGCAGAGCGCTCCAGTTCATCAGCAGGCAATGACAGCAGCTTCCTGAAGCTCCCACTACTTCATTGCAAGGCAGAGCTGGGCTGAGTTTGCAGTTGTTTCTTAGTCATAGGCTCAAATTGAGTCAGTTCCTTCAATAGCTGGCTATTCAAGTTACTCACCAGATTGCACAAAAGCACAAGCCTAATACAGAAGCTACATGTGAAGTGCCTGCAAGCTGTATGAGTTTTAAGAACCAGTATTTGGCTTTCTCTGTAATAGAACAAGGAGATTGCTTTTGCCAGGTTTCTGAGCAGGTGGTAGGAAACTGAAAGTTGATGTTTCTGCATGGAGTAGGTATTTTTGGTGCAGAGAGGATTTCTTAAGATAACCTAGCGTATTCACTTCATCTACAGCCTTTGTTCACTGGTATTTAACCACCACCCAAAATAAAGCAGCTTCAGAGAATTACCTCTTCAGAGAGATCGTATTTACAGATGAAAGGTGCACAGGTACAGTAGCCATACACAATGTTATCCTTCAATCTGACCGCTGAGCTCAAAGGGTAATCCAGATCATATTGCTTCTTTTCAATGGCACTAACATTAAACATTCCTTGTTCATTAACATACTTATCATTATCTGAAAGATCAAAACAAGAAACTGGGAGGAAGAGGCATCACTACCACTAATGCAGGTGCTTCACCTATCAAGTAATTATGAAAACTAATCTCAGCAAGGAGTGAGCATGATGTGAGTTTTCAAGGAGGAGACTGGGAATTAAGATACCTAGCTTTAACGCTAACTCTGTGGGTTGTGCTGATGTAGCACACTGCAGTGAAGCAGAGAGGTAGCTCTACTAGCTCTAAAGAAATACTAGAAATAATTTAACCACAGTGGTGTGACAATTTGTATACAGTATTTACCCTGCTTCTTGGGTATTATATAAGCAGCACTAATTACTTTGCATGGAGGTTCATGTCATCATTGCTTTAATCTACAACTTGTTTAGGCATCTTTGCCATGAAGTACACACAGCTTGGTGGTATTGGTTAAAATACTTAAGTTTACACCTTCAGACAGGCATTACATTCTTTTTGGTTGCTTAATTTGAGCTATAAAGAGACACCTGAAATTAAAACGGATACAATAACTGTAGATCTTCATCAGCTTTGAAAAAAAAGCCCCATTTTATATGTCTAAAACTGGGCACAAAAAGAAGCCCAACATTAGTGAATATTTAAAGAAAATACTAACTTGCTTGAAGATTACTTTTTTAACTTTGTAAATTTTAAGGCCTTTTAAAAATTATATGTAAATAACTAGAAAATCTGACACTAGACTTGCTAACAGTTTTACAGAAGTTTTCTCCACAAAAGGCTTTGTTAGTAATTCATTTGCATATTATGAGAGTAAAATGATATAAAAATAGAATTATGTTAATAACGAACACAGGCTGCCTTTTGCTTTAATGTGACAGACAGAAGACCTCAACTGTATCGAAACCTCAAACTATATTTATTTGGCAATTCTTAGGTGGAAGAGACATAAACTGGAAGAGCATGGTGCCACTACCAACCAAGCACACTTTTTCCTTGGTGCTTTCATATAGCAAAGCTATAACGAAGACAGGGAATCATTACTTTTTGAGATATATCAACCTTTAAACTTTTCCTATTGAGCTATTATATACCTATAGTAATTCCTAGAAGAGGCTGGTGGGATTGATTCCACATTGAACACCTGATACGCTACTCTGCACATGGGTGATGCAAGCACAAGGCCTCTTTATGGTTGGCTTTGGGCATTGCCCACACGGTAGTAATAATAATAACAACAATAAAACCACCAAAAACCACCAGTAGCAGTAGTAGTTATGTGGTGGCTTTGTGATTCTGCAAGTGAATTACTTCTTCCTTCCCTGGCTTTCCCACAAAATATCACAGTCTTTCTGCTGGAATGATTCAGCTCACTGTAAGTCTACAGACTCCTGTATGAGAAATAGTGTCCCAGGAGAATGTACCAATGAGATGAAGAAAGAGATTAAGATTGTTAGTATTTTGTGTTAAGGGACGGTAATAATATGTTCTTGCCTTATAAAAATATCAAATAGTATATATTTCAATTCTTACCTCTTGTGAGTGCTGAAGACAGACAAAAAATTTCCAGTCTTGTTCGGTGGACCTGTGCTATATTAAGGAGTACCACCACTTCAACTAAGTAATTCTCGAAGTCAGAAACTACAGAAATATCCAGCACTTCATCTGCCAACACTGAAGGAGGTAGAAAACACCGACGCAAATTGTTACTGAATCATGGTAACATCGTTTTTACTAAGATACCACATGAAACAAAACCAGATCCCTGTTCAGGATACATCTCAGCTCAACCACACTGTTCTGAATTTGCAGTAAAATGGCAGACAAGCGACAATCTGTTTTCAGAAACTACTGCATGCACACAGCTTCAGCTTGAGGCATCAGTGCTGTGAATGCTAAGCACCAGAGTGTTGTTATTACATTAAACATTCATATCTGAGTTTACATCCAGCTTGAATTGCAGCAGTTTTGAGGCTGGCTGCTGATAACAGTCAGATAAAGCACAGAAAAGCCCTCCTCTAAAAAGCCAGCCAGACAATGAGAACATGATCAGGGAAATTTTGAAAATTACCTAAGGAGATGTAATGCTATATTGTCAAACCAATTAAAATGATAAAATAATGTCCTTTATACTTAAAATTATGATGAAGATCTGTATGCACAGATGTGATTTGTAAGTATAATGTTATTGGAATTGAGAGACTGCATAAATAAATTCACAAACTTTGGTAGATTTTTTATTCTTCAGTATTAGCCAGCAAAGCTGACAATTCTAGCAGTCCCCATGTTAAAGATGTCTAGGGTGGACATTTGTAACAGGACATTACACCCAGCTATCATGACCTGCAGTTTTTTAGTCTAAGTTCTCATATGGTAAGCCACAAAGGTCTTAAATTCTTTGCCAGCACTATTTTGTGCTGGAGTTGTTATCACTTGCTCAACTAATCCATTGTCTTCCCTGTGACTTATATGTGCCCAGGAAGAAAAGTAATATTGATGCATTTGTTAACTGAAATTACAGGGGAAAATAAAAAATATTGTCAAGGAAAAAATATGGTTGGGAAATAAGTGGGAAGAATATGTTTAGTTGTCCTAAAAATAAGTAGAATGAAGGAGAGTGGCTTAGTCTGATCAGCAAGTGTACTTAAAATACAGCAAATAGTGAAAACACAATGTGATTAATGTTGTTAACATATATTACCTACATATCCAAGAACTTCAAATAATTTTGAAGGTCGGGCATCTAGAATAAAGATATGTCCTTCTGTAGCTCCAGCGATGAGGAACTGGCCACTCTGATCATAGCTAGGTAAAATATAAATCCAAGTAGAAAACAGTTCAATACAGTCAATAAAAAGGATCAAATAATTCCACTCCCATAACTCTGTTGACTTCATTGAGGGCATAAATGCAACTGAAATTTCAGCTTCTAGGTTTACAGGGTTAGGGGCTGACAAAAAGCTCAGTGCTATGAGTGCAACTTCTAATTGAGTGGGTGGTCAAACTAAAGCTAATGATACTCCATAGTACTCTATGTTAACAACTTTATTAAATCTTTATTTGAAGTTCACTTCTAAAAATATAAAACTACTACACAGATTTTGATACTATCTTGAATAGCCATTTCTTTGTTTGCATTGATTTGACTTTGAATAATTTGCTTTCTGTATCTATTTTTAGTATTTTATCTTAGGTAACTATGAAGAAATCACACCTGAGTCTGAAAATAACAGGCAGATTTATATTAAAGTTTAACAGTCCAAAATCCATTCTCTTTTTTTAAAAAGTAGAAGTAAAATATTCTCATATTTTTCAATAATTGAAAAAAAACCCAACCAAACAAAGAGATCCTTTTAGATTACTAGAGCTAATTACAGGAGGCTTGGTAAATTCTGGAACTGTAAGCAAATGAATAATTAACAGTGGTAATAAAAATCCATCATATAAGAAGGGATGACTGAAAGGCTTAAACAAAACCTCAAATTTATATTCAGTGAGAAATAACCCTCTGAATTCAGATATGTGGACTTATGCATAACTGCTGCATATGGTGATCTATCAGAAAGAATGTTACATATCAGTATATTCAGTGCTCACAATTAAACCTTCTTACAATACAGGTTTATTATATTTCTCTCATATAAATCCTGCTACTACTGCTCTTGCAAGCAATTCAGAATATGTTGGAAAAAATTGAAGCTGTTAAAATATTTTACTTTGTTATTTTTAGAATAAAAACCTCAATAATTTTGTTCAAATACCAGCATTACTCAAGCAACAAATTGACAATATTCCTGCCCTTGTTGCTACATACTTACTGCAAAGACAGCACTGGAAATTCAGAAAGAAAAATTCTGTGAACAACCCGTGGAGCTTCAGCTTTGGTAACATCAAGGAAATAGATGTGACCTCTTTTGGTCCCTACAGCAACACTGTTGGAGGAGGGACAGCAAGCCATAGTAGTTGCCTAGTTGAGAAGTAAAAGGTATTTAACAGTTCCATATCTTTCTATATGTTATGCTACACGTTCGTATGCAATTTCTTTTACTATTTAAAAATGCATAAAACTTGGAGAAAAAACCCCAAGTGGTTTATCTAAAAAAACTTTTTTTTTTTGACAGAGAAAGGATTTTAGAGACATCATCAGAATTTTACCTGTGCTTTGTATCTAAATGCCAAAAGCTAATTCTGAGCTCCTCAGACAAAAAGCCATTATATCCACCATCCAGATTTTAAATTAAGGAAGTTCCACCTAAATAAAACACTGAATGCACTGTTATGTTTATAGCTACTATAGAAAGAGATTTTTTTCATTACTATGTCAGATTTCAGGGTTTGAATGCATCTCAAATCAGGACAAATCATTAACAGTTTGAAATACTTTTATCAACTCAATTCCTAAAACCTGTATTTCAGACCAGTCAGGGCATTTAGTTTTTATATACTTGAAACTCTTCTTTCAGTTCTGACACTCAATAAAAATAAAAATTTTCTAAAGTAATATCACTAAAATTTAGATTGTTATTTACAAATATATGCTTAAAGGCACATCACTAGGACATTAGGCTGAAATGTTTCCTCTGCTTTATGGCCTGATTAAATATGTGATTAGTTCAAGGAAATATTCTGAAAAACTATTTTTAAAAAATCTCTTTCATGGATTGTTCAAAGACACTATGGAGCTTTCCTCAGCACTGGTTGATACAAATTTCTGGAATAGTATGCTATGAATTGAAAAATATTAAAGAAAATTTTAAGTATCAGTCACTACATAAGCTCCTGGTTACGTGTACCTCAATTTCAAGGTTTATCTTGCTGAGGTAAGTTCCATCTTCCAGGGACCAAACTTGTACTTCACCTGAAATGGTTACAGACTGTCGAACAGAAGAAAAACAGTCAAAAGAGGGTGGAATAACCAAATAGTCTGGAAGTGACTAGTGATCTTCTATAGAATATAAGTTCAACAAATATCTGAGCATAGTGATCAAGGGTTACTAGTTTTGCTTAGAATTATCTTGCTTTTCCTTTAAGTCCAGTTGCTGCAAGGTAGACCTGCCTAGGGAAAACATTTAATATTTTTTGTGAATTGCTGCAACTACAGGAATGGTCTTTAAGCAGAATGAGACAATCTAGGGTGAAACATTTAAGCTTGATCAATATTATCACTCCCACCATTCAGACAGCAATAGAAAAACCTCCTTATAATTTCCTTTGCATAGGAAAGGAGTTAAGGAGAAGTCTTGTTTTCTCACATGACAAATGATGCATATGATAATGGTGCTTGAGTTCTTGTATCCAGGCAATTTTATAATTCCACACTAAAGTATGACTAGAGATCAATCAACCCTCACATTACTCATTCAGAGTCAGGTAAAATTGATCATTCCCATGATAAGGACAAACAAAGAGATTCAGCAAACCTAATTGATTGAGACCCCAGGGTTCCTAGTCTGGCTACTTGAAGAATTCATGGGCTGGAGATGAATCAGACTTGCTGGCCAAAATATATGTCTTGCAGGAGTCAAAGACATGGGACGAAAGCAAAGAATTTCTCAGAACTGAGAGATCAATGAATAAGGTCACCTTTGTCCCTGGACTCAGGACAAAGGCATCTTTCAGGCTGTTCCAATTTGTGCTGAAGGTGGAAAACATCAGTAGGAATCTCTTGTCCCCACATCTGTTCTCTGAACTGAATCTACCTTTTGCTCAGCTATGTTCTTGAACAATAGTGAGCCACAAAAATCAACAGCAGAACCAATATGACATTTAGCAATCTGTGATTATCCACCCTCCATTCTAGAGCAAGTTCTGATCCTTTTATGGGCCATACCTGCATTAATGCAGTTTACTTCCTTTAATGAGACGTTACACAACTGTAACAAATATCACAACAGTAGCAATCTCTGCAAGGCTACTGATTGTGTGCCTTAGCAACATATTAGTTACCTGAAAAGAGATACTTATATATAAGAACACCATTTCTTACCACACAGTACTTGTTCCCTGGAGTAAGAAAATCAGCTGCCAGAAAACAACTGCTACATGTGTCCAAGAGTTTGACAGCTTTTCCACTGTGGGCAGGTTTGTAAGTATAGACTGTCCCCTGACAAATAGAGAGAAATAATCCATCACTGGACTTTGAAACTTTTAATTAAAAGCTTTCAAAGACTTCACCAAAAACTACCCATCTTTCTGAGCTTTGCTCTTTAGAGTTTTATATTTGCCTCTAAACTGACGTAAAAAGTGCCCAGTAGAATTCAGCTGGATTTAGTGGATGATATTGATTTACACTAGTTGAAGATAATTTTAGAATAAGTTATGTTTCTCAAAATTGCATTAATAAAATAATTTTAAAACACCCTACTTCATGTTACTCCAGGAATCAATAAATATTCTAAACCAACAGAAAATCAAAAATATAAAGCTTTAAGATATGTTTTTATCTGAAGATCTCAAGGCCCCTTAGAAACAATTCATAACTAATACTGTCAAAGCTTTTAGAACTGCTCTACTTGTTTTATAAAAGGAGAATGAAATTAGCAAGAGTGTGTGATCGGAGTTACCATTGCACTGCTGTCCTGAACCCAGAACCTCCCGA
Source organism: Pterocles gutturalis (assembly GCF_000699245.1). NCBI lineage: Eukaryota > Metazoa > Chordata > Aves > Pterocliformes > Pteroclidae > Pterocles > Pterocles gutturalis. The sequence goes on along the minus strand of NW_010100546.1, from coordinate 19,494 downwards.
TACATACACACACCCCCCGCAAAAACATTTGAAGAGCTTTAAAAATGCCAATTTAAATGATTAAAGGTCTGGAAAAACAGGTAGAATTTGAGACCCCTCAGGTAAGATCTCTGGACAAGACAACTCTACTGCATAGCCACAGTAGGTCTGATGTATGCAAGCTAGACTTTTCTTACTGTGCAGGCACACATCAAGCCTAGAGCTCATGCACCGTAGGTCCCACATGACCTGGACACACTGGAGACCCTGAACATGTACTCCACTGGACACACACAAGTATTTTTGTTGGAAAATCTCGGCATTAGACGCTTTAAAATCCACCATCTGTAGGAGACAGTTGTTCTGTGCTTCATTAAAAGTCTTTCCAATCCTTCCTTAAAAACACAAGTTGAACTAAGTTCACCTGCAATACAGCTTGTTCATTCATGTGATTACATTACAGACATTTCATACTAATAGTATCAGCATACACACAGAATCACAGGAACATCCCATTATGCAATGCTATTATCTCAAATCCTATACCTGGTCAGTGACAAGCAGAATTACAGAGTAATCAGGAGAGAATATGAGGCTGGATATGGGTTGTAAGATATCAGCGCAGATTTTCACCTCATACTGCAGATCTTTGATGTGATAAAAGAATAAAATGCCCTCCTGTGCAGAAAAGTACAAATCCACATCAGGTCTAGGTCATTTATCCTAGCCCACTCTGGCAAACTGAACCCCAAGAACTTCTGAAAATCCCTAAAGTAACAGTATCCCATCACAGTATCCCATTTAACTGTATCCCATCACTAATGGTCTCATTTGCCCCTAGTATGTTTAAATCCAGAGGACTCTTACCCTTGATAATAAATCTATTGAAAAATGAAGGTGCTCTTTCACACAAGTCTTAGTCCATGTTTGATAACAACAGGTTCTCTCATCAGCTAATACTTAAGATTTCATGTTGGGTTTTTTGAGACAGTATAAAAATTTGTCCCACTCTTGAACAGCAATGTACAACGGCATTGTCAATTTGGGTTAAATATTGAGTCAGATTTTGTGTAAAACAGTTTGGTAGTTCTCTTTGCCATTTTCTCTCCTTTCCTATTTTTCATCTATCCTCCCTTTCTGTCTTTTGTTAAAAAATGAGATTGCTTTTGTTGCTTCTTTGGCTACAAAAATGGAATCTCTTCCCACCCTGCTCCTGATTTCTTATCTCAAGTCATAACAAAGAAAACACATACAACACCAGAGAGGACCTTTATAGTTCTGCAGCTGTCCCCTTTTTTCTAGCTTCCGTCTTTGCTGCAAACTCTGCAAATATACTCCATTTGATTGTTCTTTGATTTTCACACAATGAGAGTAAGTTAAAAGCATAAAGGATGCCTTACACTTCCAGCTGCATACAGCCCCTCGTCACAAAATGCCATAGCAAATAGAACTTGTTTTTGCAGATCCTTTAGTTTGCCACCTGGGAGCACAAAACCAACATAAAAGATCAAATTTAATTTATTGCAACAGTGTGTCTCAACTTCAAATCTGGGATGATTGAGTATTGGTGAATAAAAAGGCTCCATGGGCTGTATATTCTTTGCACTTTTTGTTGCCATAATGAATTGAAAGGCTGGTATACATAATGTGAAGGGACAGTCCTACTGTGGTCTGATGAACTGGAAATTAATTTGAGAAATCATTTGATTTTGTAAAGGCTGCTAAACAGCCACGTTAAAGCTTTTCAATAACAGAATCATAGAGTAATTGATGCTGGAAGGGACCCTAGAAGTCCTCTGATCCAACTTCCCGCCCAGCACAGAGCCAACTTTAATGTTAGATCATGTTGTCCAAAGTCACACCCAGCTGAGGTCTGATTATCCTCAAAATGGAAATTCCATAGCTTGTCTGGGCAACTTAGTCCCAATGTCTGACTACCTAATTTATTTTTCCTAATATCTACCCAGAATTTCCATTGATGCAAACTGTGTCCTTTGCCTGTCTGGTTCCATCTTCTCTGTAATCTTTCATTAGGTAGCTGAAGCAGTGGTAGAATCCCCCATTTCCTTTCCTCCAGGCTGAACATAGTTCTCTTAGCCTACCTTTTTATGTCATGTACTCAGACTCAGCAATAACCTTTGTGGCCCTATGCTGAACTTTGTCCATTATGTGAATATCTTTTTTGTACTGTGGAGCAAAAAACAAAGCATTTGAAACAAACCCCCAAATCCTGACTCAACTAAATTACAAGTGATTGTAGCTTTTAAAAAAAGTTGCTAAAACTAGCAGTAGAGAAACTCTTCTAGCATCACTTACTCCAGTTTAAATTAGAATGAACAGAAATTATTTCCCTGCCACTGTTTCACCTGAGGCTATTAATTTGGCTGTCTATTAGCACAAAAGCTATTAATCATTTGTCATGTAAAAATATAAAAGATTGCCATTAATGTGCCTTACAGAGGCCAGTGTGAGACGAGTTTTCTGAGCAGTGGCTTCCACCTGTACTCATATATTTTTACTCCCAGACATCACTGATGCTGACTAAAAATCTATTAGCTTGATTTGAACATGGAAATACCTTTCTTCTTCTGTACTTCTCTACGAACATACGACACCACATCCGATACTTTACGTATGTATTCTGCACAAAAGAAAACAATTTATAATGTCAACCTTGTTTATATGTCAATATTGCAATAAAAGTCAGTTGTATTCCAGTCTACTGAACAAAAGCCCAGATACAGATTGCAGTATCTTTTAAATTAAGCAGAAGCTTTAGTACAGCATGAATACGGACACTTTTGTTACACAGTTTTAGGACAGGACTCAAAGAAGGATACACAGGCCAAGGAAAAGCCTGAATGGAATATATTCTTGTTGCTTTCCGCTGAACTGGCTAAAACATTTCTGGTCAGACCTCAGCTTTTTATTTGCTGATGATTTCTTCGTGATTTGATAAACTTAAAATTCTGATAATCTCAATAGCAGAGAAATAATGCTGGTTTGTTGGGGTTTTTTAGGAGCAGCCCTTCATTTCTGTGTTAACTATCAAAACTGAACAAAGATACAGCACTTTGTAAAAGTCAGGGACACTTACTGCAGCTTAAAAAATAATGTATTACATGGCCAAATAAGAAAACAAGGTTATTACCAGACTGTCTATTAACACTGATTCAGTGTCTGTTAGAGAAAGAGTTCTATGCTGGTCTACAGCTGGATATTACCTAGTTCTAGGCCTAGGAAGAAACATATTCCAGTACTCCTCTTAGACCTGACTGAACCAGTGAACTTCATGTGCACAGTATGACTGACACCTTCCATCCCAGCAAAGGACAATAGGGTATAGGTTGCCATTGCCAGAACATTTTATGCTGACTGTGCCTTGCTGTCCTCCACCTTGGGAGCCCTCTGAATGGGTACAAAAGGGTAGTAGGTGGCAGGTAGCAGGGAAGAGATCTCAGGATTCCCAGAAAAAAGAAGGCACGGAATGGGCTGCTGGTGCCAGAAACTTTAGTCAGTCACTAGCCTGCCAAAGATCCCCATGAAAAAAGACAGGTGGGAATATATATAAGGCAGACAAATTGCCTTGGCAAGTTGCAATCAATCTGAGGGACATTTACCAAGTCCTCCTATTCTAAAATAAATTAAAAGCATATTTCTTTGTTTGAAGCCAAAGACATCTCTGTTCACTCTCTGTGCTTCATGCTTTCTGCAGTAAAGTCTGATAGTCTTTACAGCCTTGTTTTCATTAGAAAATAGTTTATGTAACAGCTGACCTCAAGGAATTATATTAAGCAATGTTACATTGAATTCAGTTTTGTTGTTTGAAGACTTGTCATGAGTCTTCAAAGATCTGTTCTAGCATTATCTAACATACCAAATGAGGACAATCCAATATTCCATGCAAAATAAAATAATTGGTATGTAACTAATAGCAAAAAGACTGTACATAGCTGGTATATTAATAGTTTAATGTTAATCTAGTAGGGCTCTTTAATAAGATCTGAGGTCCTGGAACTATCATTCATTTTATCAGTTTTGATGTATTTAGAGCTTTTTTTTTTTTTTCCAAAGAAAAATGAAAGCCAATTATTGGGTGCTAAAGAAACACACAGAGAAGTCCAAAAGACATTCTCAAGTATTTATCATACTAATAAAAGACATATGGCCCTACAATATAGCTTTACAATTTCTGTAACGTACACACTAGGAGAACAGAAGAAAGCAAAAAAAGCTTTCACCTATCCACTTTCCTCCCTACTTGAATAAAACACACAAGGCAGCTATTTCTTACCAGGTAGGGGTTTTTGTTGAAGAACAGAAACACTGCATGTCTCAGCATCAATTGCCAAAACATATCCTTCTTTACAGCCCATGTAAATTTCTGAGGTTGCAGTCCAGCAGTGGGCAGTAGGAAGCACTGAAGGCTTAATATCTTTTCTAGGCTTCATCACAAAAATAAACAAGCTTAATCAATAATTGTCCAATATCTGTACAAGCAGTTACATACACTTCAAAGCAAAAAAAAAAAAAAAAAAAAAAAAAAAAGATAATTACCTCATAGAGTCTGACCACTCATATAACATCAGCCTTATTTTATTCAGTTAACCCTTCACTGAGGGCTAGTAACTTGAGAAACAAGAACATTTTCAAGAAAAGTCTATGACTGGAGATAGCAGTGGTGAACTCACCTCTCTCCCTAGAAGCTTATTTAAATTCTGAATTGTATTTCATTTAAAAATTATATCTTTTAAAATTTGAATTTATCTGGATTAATTCTCCAGTATTTGCGCCTGTTACAGTGTTCTCCTCTAGCCTGGAAATCCCTCTAGTATCTTCCCTACCCTTGCAAAGATATTGACCCACCATAACCAGGTTATCTCCTGATTTTTTAATTATAATATTATGATAAAATTCAACACATTGAGCCCCTAGATTTATTTGTTTTTTTAACATCAGAATAGCACTGGAAGCCCATATTGAAAGGGTCACCCACTATGACCTCACCCTGACAAATGCTTTTCAAACTGCTTTTCAGAATAGTCTTCCACTCTGTAGACATAACCTTCACATGTGGTTTTGCATACTTGGTAGTACTAAAATGTATTTTGTTTGAATAGTTTATCTTATCATATAACCCAAATTTCTGTATAAAGCAGCTCTGTCAACTTCTGTGTCATCTGCAAATTAGTTATAGAAATATCCCTGCCACAGGCTTCCCATATGCCTTGAATTCCATTTTGCTAAAATAAATCTCATAAATCCGTCATCCATAAAACAGGAAGAACAGAACTTCTCCACCAAATATTATTAAAAACAGTGACCTGTTCAGATACAACAGTAATAGGGGTCATATAAATACCTTGATAGATAGAACCAGATTAAAGAGAATTCACGGAGGGAGAGACGGGAACAGAACACAAGAGGACCTTGGGAGAACATTTAAAAGAGAAGATTCAAAGAACCATGCATGTGAGCAGAAATGGTGAGTAACACTAGGCAATACGATGGATGAAAAAGAAGAAGAGTCTATAATTCTACAAAACAACTACTGTCTAACTGTTCTATAAAAAGAGGAAATATGGGTGGACTTGTGATGAAAACAAAGGACAGAGATTCATAAGTACCTAGATTTCATCAGTAAAATATGACAAGGACGTGCTATATGATTCTGGGTAACTAACTTACTCTCTATTTATGCTTACAAAGCATTTTTAATTTCTCAGGTGAAAATGTTACAGAAATAAAGTATATTAATATTTGTTTTATAAATCAAATAGGACTAACAGTAATAAATCTATAACAAATGGGGCTTTACATCACCCAGAAAAACATTTAATGTAGGCATTTTCACTGATTTTATGGGGCTTGAACATCACAAATCTTTGTGAAGGTTGTAACTGAAGTGAATCAGAAGCTTCTTGTGTAAAGACAACTGCTGTAATGTTCCTTTGTACCTGCGGTCATGACTGTCTTTACACATCAACTAGATAAAATATGTTAATCTTAGGATGAGATTACATAAATCCCAAACCAGGTTGCTTCTTGACCTGTGCATTGGTACAGTGGTGCATAATAATAATGTTGTCTTTTTTTGCACTTCTTTCCCTCTTGAGTAGCACCTCTTCAGGGGAAAAAACAAACAAACAAACAAACAAACAAACTGTGATGGACCCTTGTCATGAAAAGTTTTATAAAAAGTCAATAGAACAAAGTTAGTACTAGGAAAAGTGGTCTTGTCATGGTTAAGCATATTCAGAAAACTCAGGTCCCAAATGTAAGAAATATTGAAACAAAATTTAATCAAAGGCAAGAAAGAAAATGATTGAAAGCTGTAGGATATTTCAATTCCTTTCAGTCTGCTGCCCCTTTGTGGTTACACTGTGGTACGTACCCAGCCTCAGTATCTTGTTCCAGAGTACGCAATCCTAACACATTTCAAAGAAGCAAACAAGTGCACTGGCAAGGGGCTCGCTTTTCTTACTTGCCCCTCACACATTCCTTAGGAGTGGGCTGCAGCCTCCAAGGACCATGGACTACAGGTTGAGGACAGCTCCTTTAAATAATAGACTAAATAAATGGTTCTCCACTTTGAATGCTTACATCAACGTGAAAAACATTGATCTCAACTGACTCAGATTTAGTTATAATGAACAAAAAATCCCCCCAAAAATGGGAATGCAGAGACCCTATAGTGGTATCTAGTATGGCTGAGTGCACAAACTTTTTTATGTGGAACAGTTCACAACATGGTTCTGCAAATTCAAGCATAAGAACCCACCGTTCCTGAATGGAATAACATCCATTCAAGGACAGACAAACTCTATTAAGCTTTATAGACCTAATATGGCAGTTGCTTTTTTCCCGAATACCTCTTGTAATTCACTTTACTGGCTAAAGAACAAAGTGGTTTTTTTGCAATTCATCATCTGCACACAATACAAGAGGCAGCAAGGCAAAAGAAAAAGGTAATGTCACTGATGAGCACACATTAACTTCATTTTCCATGTTCTAAGCAATCTGATACATAAACCATTCACGTGTAATCCTCATCAGCACAGGATGTTTGTTTGTAGTTACTGATTGTCCTGGAAACCAAGGGCATCAGCAGTTACTCAGTTAAAAACCTCTGCAAATCTGAATGCATGAAGCCATGAAAAGAGGATGAAGTCAGGAAAGCATCATGCCCCATTTTTATTCTGCTTTATAAGTAAAGTTTACAGCAGAAACCTGCGGTAATCTGAGAATACAGAATTTCCATCTGTCCACTGAAAAGATGTAGTATAATGTCAGTATCATCTTATGCATGGTACTTTTTGGTGTCTCATCACAAGCCACCAAATAGAAATTGATGGTCTTAATCTTAGAAGAGAATCGCAGATTTGCACACTAAATGTTTTCACACTCGCAGATGCTTCTAGTTAGTAGTCAGGTGAAAGTAAATTTCAAACAAAATGAGAACACTTTTGAAGGGAGAACACCTCTCAAGGGAGGCTAACAAGTAAGTGATCAAATGTGAGACAAATGGGCAGGTCCAACACTGACAGTGGTATGGAAATGTATTTCAGAAGCCAGGGTTGCTGTCTGGAATAAAGCCTTCAATGTTTCCGTAGCTTGAGACATTTTCAGAGTCAAAAAGAAAACAAATTTCAAAGGGAAGTAAGGATACCTGAAGGTTACTATCAGTTTAGCATGGAAATAGTTTTTCCAGGTTTAAGCAGGTCATATTAGCGTGGACGTGGTTGAATGCTGACATGCTTACACTGCTTCTGGGATACAAATTAGTACCTCCACTGCATTGATATATTACTATGGTAGGACCTGTGTCCGAAATCTCTACATTGGACCACACTGTTCAGCAGCAGTGTATCTTGTAAGTCTCCTGTCAAAATGGATTTCAAAAATATTGTTGAGACAACAGACCTATTTACTGGGATGTACCTGTTTAACAGATATTAAAATTATTAATTCATTAACACCTATTTGCCCAAAAAGCATAATGAATTGGAATAGTAAAAAGGAAAAAAATCAGTATCTACCATGAATGTTTCTGCTTCATCTCCCACCAGTCCAGCAATGGCTGAAACTGGCAAATCAGGGCCATAGTATTGATCTTCACTATAAGAAACTGGGAAAAACAAATCCTTATGAGGACTCATGGACCCTTGTCCATCAGGGAGTTTCACAGGGCTGTGAAAAAGCAAAAGACACTTTCTGAGGAGAAGAAATATTACAAATAATAAATGCTGATACAAAACTGAGAAGCATGTTTTCAAAACTTTGAGACACCAGCTCAGCTAATGGGCTTTACTTCTGCAAGAGGATTGTTGCAGGCAATAATTCTACATGGCACATACCATTTCACTGAAAAGTAATCGCAGTTCTACTGCTAAAGAGGAATGTTCCTCACTGGCAGAAATGGATTGCCATGTTCTAGCCCAGTGCCTTTTCTTGTTGCCTTGTATAAACAACCATTCCATGTTACTGTCTCCTCATTAACGAGGATTAATAAAGTCACATACCTAAGTTGCCTATGCTGTGAGGATTCATGCTTAATGTTTACTTGGAGAAAGTTTAACAATGATGAAAAATTAGTAGTAGCATTCGCCTATTGCACTCTGGAAATCAGTGTATGATGCTACAATGCAGGAGTTGAGAATTCTATAGCTTACAAACCATGTCGATCTATGACTTGGAAAACATTTATGTAAAATAAACAATTCTCAGTGGAGGTTTAACCTCTACTGAATTGAATGAAAAGTGAGGAAAAAGTAGACGTGTATTTTCACATGTACTCTGTAACGACAACAGGCAACAAACCCTTTAGTATTCTTTTCAGATGGCAAATTAAGGCCTTGTCTATACTTTCACTAGAATAACTGTGTCAATGGCAATATGTTGGTTATATTCATAGTTAATGAGGTTAAGCATACTTGGGAATTGTAGAGTAGCTGCCACTGAAACAGCACAGGTGTTATACTTCAAGGACTCCAACTTGAATGATACACACTGCTTTTATACCAGCCTCAAAAAAACATTTTAGCATAAACAGATCCTAGGTTTGCCGTGCTCAGTGAAGTGCATTGACAGAGCCATCCCCTCTGGACCTGTAAATTGGCCACACAAGCTGGAAATCACACAGAAAACTGATCCTGCTTTTGGTATAATTTGTGATTACAACAACATATTGTTTAATTATGCTTACTAGGAAGCAACTTGATCCAAATTTGGTCATTTCATAGTTACAAAAGGAACATTCGACATAGAGCCACTTGCAGGAAAGCAGTCCAGGCACTACCTCTTAATTCAGTCATGCACATTTTTTGCCAAAGAGGGTGCCAAAGCAGCTGACCAGTATTAGCTTCATGATGTGCATAATCTGGATGCATGAGTGCTAAGAAATGAAATAATAAATTCAATTCACTTGACTAGACAGATACACATTGGTTGTGATTTAGCAAATTACTGATTGCAATTTCTAGATGAACTAAATTGGATCAAATTCTTTGCAAACAGATTTAGTTTGATAGTCTTTGTTATTAAAATATACTTCTAGATTTTTCTCTTAACCTGAAGGGTGTTACACTTACTGTCGCTTAAGGTGATGCTCGTCATTATTCCTTTCAATATGCCAGATAGTAACGGAGCTCTCACTAACAAAACATAGTTGTTGCCAATTCACAGGGTTAAAACTTAAAGAGGTTGCTGTTACCCCTGGCTGAGACTCACTGCACAGGAGGATATTTTCTCGCCAGTTCCTTCATTAAGGAGAGTAAAAGAAAATCAAATTCATTAAATAAGTCAAAAACCTTGAAGCCAAAGATCTGGATGTGGTTATGACCAACATTCAACATGAAGATTGGAAAACAAATACTTTGTCACTGACAAAATATTTCTTCTGTCAAACAAGTTAGGTCCTCTTGAGAATGAAAAGGAGGTGGTTAATTAGCCACACATAAAATTAATACTGCTACAAAAAGACTGAATAGTGAAATAAATTTGAGAATTGACATTTCAGAAGCATTATCATGCACTTCCTTTTGTGGAAAGACCAACAGAGTCAAGAGACATGGATTTTTTTCTCATCAGTTCCATCAGTGAATATTTGAATGGGCCCAAACAATTAACTTCAGCACCCCAGACCTCAGCCTTGCTTTTTCAATCCATAAAATAATGATTACAGTGTTTGCAGGCTTGCAGTTAGAAGGTATTATAATTAGGAAATAAAACACATTCACCCTGTGATTATCAATGGATGATTACTTAGACAATACAGTAATTGTGTTGTCAATGCTGACATACAAGCTATGGCTGCATTTACTAACTTGAGCACAAAACAGGGCAGAATTTCTATGGGGCTGTTTTGTATAGCTGACATAAGCCTCGGAATCTGCTTTCCACTGACTTTTCTTTTGTCCAGTGTAACCTATTTTATGTTCTCACCATCTAATTTGCATATTTCTCCATTATCCAGATTAATTCTTGCCTGCATGTGCATTTTTAGATGCTGTCCAAGAACTGATTAACAACATTTGAAGAAAATGGTTAAAATTGTTTCTTAATTTCTTTGACAATATATCTGACTGTTCATCTAAATAACGTTTATAGCTTTAGTATTTGTCATTACTGCTGAGAGGAAAAAAAACCTAAAATGCACACACTACTGTAAATGGATTTACTAGTCCTGTTTTGGCCTGTAATAAATTCACTCACAGAAACAGTCCAGGATGCAAGACACTGGTTAATACTGATAGCATATGCAAAAAATGACAAGTATTCACACATACATAGTAACTCTCATTAAAATTACAGATAGCTGTAAGCTGCTATTCTGACTTTAAAAGATATCAGGGTAGCTCTCTAAAGATCTGTCAGTGTGTTCTCATCTCATACCTAACTGACAGTGCCAACACTCTTTTATTGTAGAGAATTTATTAAGCTCTGAAACTATATGGTACATGTATCTGAAAAAGAATCTGGCATTAAGCCTCTCCTTTGAACAGAAAATAATAAAGATCTAGGGATAAAATATCTCAGATGAAAGGCAGCTTTTAGTTATCCATAGGCTTTCTATATTTTGAGACTGACATAACTTTGAAAACATCTCTTTTACCTCTGATTACAAACTATCTGCTTCAAATACAGGAAATGCAATCATCGTATTACAATCATACATTAAGAATGCTAAATACTGAGACTTCTTTTATCTGTGCACACACATTCCTACAAGGAATGAACGATATAATCCAATTGCAAAAATGAAGGTCCTGATCTCACAGTAAATTCTTGAATCTCTGTTCAAGTTATTATCAATTCTAAATTTAACATTGCAAGGTAATTCTACTTTGTTACTAAATTCTTTCTGACTGGAATCTAGGATAGTTCATTTATGACAATTAGCTGCTGATAGTCATATCCATGCTGACTCAAATAGGTTTAAATTTTTTGGCCTCAGAAATTGCCACTACTTTAAAGCATTTAAATATTTCTATATATTTCAATTTTTAAGAACAATCTAGAGAAGTCTTTCAAGACAGTGGATTTTTGCTTAAGTGCATACAATGGACACATTAGACCACATGTATTATTTCTGCTCTAAGTGATAAGCATGTAAACTCTTCAGGCCAGTGAGGCTGTCTTCTTGGTTTCTACTGTAATATACACACAGATATCCTCCCTGAACTACTGTGTACTATCAGAGTTCACAGCAAACATTATTCTTCTTCATAAGGGATAAAGAAGAGGCATCTGTAATAGTATCTACTATCAGTACTAAATTCTGAATTTACAGGAGTTTCTGGTTCTTCAATAATTGTTGTACCAGAAAAATTAAATTGGGAGTATACAGAACATTCCTTACATGTCCTTACTTGTCTTCCACCTACTCCACCCTCCCCATTTGTTTTGAAGAAGTGCTCAGACTCCACAGTCAATGGAAGCTTGCTGGCAATGAAGGCAAGAGCAGGATTATATTTTTACAGAACAATTAAAAACATTAAATATTCTAACTTTCTGTATCTACACTGTATTATATAGCATTTCTTTTAATGAAAATGAGCAGAAAATTATGATCTAAACCAGTGACATGTGGCAGTGTAAACATTGAGGACAACTATAAGACAGAACTAAGATCAAGCACAAGTAATTAAGAGGAATACTGAGTGGTCCAGGGGGACAAAAAAGTAGAAACTGGCTTTAGAACGTTTTTCCTCTTCAGCAGGCAACTTTCTTTCATAAACAGGATGGTACTCAACTTCCAAGGGTGAACAGATAATTAACTGATGCTGAAGACTTTACAAGTACTCCAAAACACAAAATTTTGAAGAAGGTAGAAGACATCTGTAGCAAAGTAACATTTTGATTAGTGGCTACTAATACTAGAAAATAAAGAACAAATTTGGTACAGGAAGTTTGCAGGCAATGATCAATCAGGAAAAAAAAAGAAGTTATGAAGGCCACCAGTGTGTCTTTTACATTTATTAACTTAATTTATGCTAAAACAGCACACACAAAAAAATATGAATTAAATGTAAATGGTATTAGAGATTTTTTTTTTACTCTTACCATACTGAAAGAACAAATTCTGGGATTGAAGAGTAACTGGCTAGATATGGGCCTGTGAAACTAAATGCAAGTAAGGTGTAGTCCAGCTGAGCATGACCTGAAATGTAAAAATAAAGAACATGGTTTTTAATTGCCCCGGACTTACTGGATACTATCACAGATAGAGTACTCTTCTCAGTTCCTTTATATCCAATTCTTCAAAAACATTCTTCAGGCCCCTGATTCCTTTGCTTTACTCCAGATTGTTTTGATTTGATCATAAAAATGTTCCCTATGTATCACTGCTTGGAATTTTTTCATTTTTTTTAATAGTACCTCAAATTTGTAAAGTATTTTTTCCCCCAAGTACCCTGAAATCCTTTGCAGTCATAATTTCATTCATATACATGATAAGCAAGTAGTATGATCCTTGTTTATATGGCAAGGAAATTGAAAATCGGATAGGGTAAGGAACTTAACTAAGGAGAGGAATATTATGGAGCAGGCAAAAATATACATTAGATCGCAGACTCCAAAGTTTAACTGCTAGAATCCTCATTCCTTTCACATCTCAGGTTTCTCATTGTGGCTTTCAGCAGTCTGCTTGGAAGCGTACTGCAGTATGAATTTTTTTTTTTATATTCTGACTATATTTTCCTAAAATGAATTCTATTTCATTCCATTTATTTTCCCTTTGTTACACTTCCATTTTGCATTGTCATATTCCTCCCTAGCTTAAGCCTAACTAAAAGTAGTGCACTGGAAAACTCTTTCCATGCATCTTGTCATGAGACAGTTTCCCATCACACTGGTTTTCAAGTCTTATTAAAAAAAAACCCTTCAGAAAGCGGACGATTTAAGTACTGTTTTAATGAAATAGTGACAAGGAGGGTTACCACACTGCTACCTTTTAATTCTGCCAGTTTACTCAGTTCTGGAAAACTGTAGATATATATGACGGGATTCAGCTTCCGGTCTGAAAAGGCCAGCACTTGACTGTTCCCATTCACTGCAAGGGCTCCCACCTGGCCAGTCTGACACTGCAGTACTGTAGTCTTCTTTGTTTCAATATTCAGGAAGAGGACATAATTGCCACAAGGGTAGCAGACAGTTTGATTGTTGACAAAGCCAAGGTTCTTGTTTGAGAAGCCCTGAACCCAACTTAAGAAAGAGCAACTGAATGTTAGAACATTAATCAAAGACACACATTACACAGAATATCGTGATAAAGGGAATGTTGTAGCCTAAGTTACACTGAACAGATGCTTGAGATTTATCGAAAAATCACAGAAAGGTTTGGTTTGGAAAAGACCTTAAAGATCATCAAGTTCCAACCCCCCTGCCATGGGCAGGGACACCCTCCACTAGACCAGGTTGCTCAAAGCCTCATCCAGCCTGGCCTTGAACATCTCCAGGGATGGGGCATCCACAACTTCTCTGGGCAACCTGTTCCAGTGTCTCACCACCCTCATAGTAAAGAATTTCTTACTAATATCTAATCTAAATTTACCCTCTTTCATATTTAAGCTATTACCCCCTGTCCTATCACTACATGACCTTGTAAAAAGTCCCTCTCCAGCTTTCTTGTAGGCCCCTTCAGGTACTGGAAGCTGCTCTAAGGTCTCCCTTGGAGTGTTCTCTTCTCCAGGCTGAACAACCCCAACTCTCTCAGCCTGTCTCATAGTCGAGGTGCTCCAGCCCTCTGACCACCTTCATGATTTTTTAGACTCATCCTCATACCGGTGTTGCAAACCCACAGTAACTTCAAGATCTAGTAGGACGAAGATCTCACCCTGATGAAGCACAAACGACTGTCATAAAAGCATGGAGAAACACTTTTATTTCTTTCAGTTTTCACTAAAGTTAGCCAGTTTACAGGCTCTGTTTATGTACTCATATGTCATAGTAACAGAGTATACCTTTATTCTGAAAGAATTACCCAGGTGCGAGCCACACCTGGGACCCAGTTATGTTTGCTTAACTTTTTTACACTTTCATAGTTTATCTCATCTCTGTAAAGAAATAAAAAAATATACAAAGGCACGGCTTGTATTTATATGAACCTAACCAGGGCTGTTCTCCTTTAAAAAATCCAGTACTTTAACATGGTAAAACTTTGGAATGTAAACAGTATGTGTTACACAAGGACTGAAATAAATTACTGAAGAGGAGTCAGCTTATGAACTTACCACGTACCAACAAATTAATAACTGCCTGCAGATGTTTTTACCTTTTCAGAAAGGGTGTGGATAAAATCAGGCTCCTCTTATCAAAGGCATTTGCATTTACCACTAAGTACAGGTGTCTGACTGAGCCACAACTTAGCCTGCTAGTACCATGACAGAAAAGTTTCAGCAGTGTAACAGATATCCTTTGTGTACAACACCGTCACTAGCACCTTCCCTTCTAATTTTCATTCAGAAACTTTCCATCTTTTCTCTTCTTCCAAATAAGAGCATTTGACTGGAAGAGATCTGTGTCCTCTGCAATTGCAAGCAGCATTTTGATGCTCCTTCAATGAACATAAGAGTCATAAGATCAGCTCAGCTGCTGATCCTCTGTACTCTTACTAGAAGATTGTAGTACAGCCTCAGGACTTTCATAGTTAGGAACATTTAAAATGACTCATTTTAAGATATTTATGTCCAGCAATAACTTCTCCTTATTTTTTTCTGAATAGTCTCTGCTCTTGGCCTCTTTCACTACACACCAGAGGAGTACGTGAGGAGTGGGAGCACACCGACCATGTGCTTGTGCAGATGAACTGAATACCATGGCAACAAAGAGAAGACATTTCAGCTGATGAGTATTTTTCTGGACTATTTACACAAGAACTAGATGTACGACTTGCCAGGGAACATAAGCAGGCCTTTATGAACATGCTCACAGGACCAGATCTATGCTTTTCTCCAACACTAGATCTGAATCAGTGGAAATTAAGTATTCTTAACTTCTATTCACAGCAGTAAAATGAAGTCTAGAAAATACGTATGGAGTGATAAATTAGTGGGATGACAGTGCAATTAATCATCCTTATAGAACCAGTAAAGGCTTAAGGGGACAAGGATTCAGGCTGTTATCTGATGTCAGCTACGACTGGTGCAGTACACACTGAGTCAGGTAATTAGCCATGGCTCACCCACGTGCTTTCCATGCTGTGTCTGTCTCCAGTTCTGTATAAACATTGTCTCAGAAGCATTTCAGTCATAAACTTTGCCAGCTGGTAAAATGTAGATGGGGCAAAGTAATTAGAGTTGCTTGGAAATTTCCTTACAAACATTTTGCCACTGAAAAATCCTACTTCATACAAAACAGGTTATTTGAAACCATGAGTTTTGTTAAAATTCTGTGTGTTTTCTGAAGACAAAAACCACAGCATTCCAATTACCCACTGCAAGGTATTTTTTGTCACTTTAATCTAAAACTGATATACATACTAGTACTGCTAACATTGATTTATAAGAAAGGCAAACTTTAAACTTTTCTATTTCATGGAAATGGGCTTTGCTTCACATTCAAAACAGTTACATTCTTTTTTATTTTGCCTGATGTTTTCATTTCATAATGGTGTTTTCATAAAGCAGAAAACCTGGGTCACGGCTGTTCGAAGCAACACCAGTTTGCACAAGGATCCTCTCCTGAATAGCAATGACATGCTTCAGATGGTATCTTTTTTACTCTGCAGTTATCAGAATGGTTAAGGCTGAAGCCCATTTCTCCCGTTACTAGAAAGAATTACTAGAACAAAAAAAATTTTCTTTCCACTAAAAAGTACTGCACCTATAATTACAGATTTATGTCCCATACTAGCCATAAGCATTGATGGAACTGCTGGAATACTTACAATGGGCAAGGAAGTTTAAACATCTGCCCCAGTACATAGAAAAATGTCTACACATCCTAGATTGCTGTGAAAGTCTCACTCGAGATAGGGCAGGAAGGGTTTAATTCATCTATAGCTCCTGTTTGTTCAAAACCAAAAACCAAGTTGTTGGATTACCAAGCGCTCTGAAAGAGAAGCGTTTTCCTGTATATAGTGTGGGTTATGTTTGTGGCAAAAGGAAATCTGAAATTACCCGTCATGCAGGTTAAGATGCTGAGAGAGAAAGGCAGGAGCGAGGATGCTGAATACCAGGAAAATTAAGAGCCACGGCAGAAGATTAGAGGGGGGTTTAAGAGGTATGGAACAGCCACAGAAATTCTAGATGTTGAAGCAGTCAGGGTAAAACAGAAGAGAGATGTGGCCATGAAGAAAACTGAACTGTATGGATTCACAAGGCCAAGTACTAAGAAGAAAGGCATGGCCAAAGAGTTCATCAGGACTGCGTTCTGCAAAAACCACTACACAGGAAAAGACAACAACACATGCCACACTTCTTATCAACTCATCAAGCTCAAGCTTAAAACTAGTCAGGGTTGCTTACTTCTCATTTCAGACCCTCCCAGTGCTAAGGGCAAAGAACTGAAATTTCATCCAAATCCACCAACGGCTCAGTCCCTCGTATATGCTGCAGTGCAAGCGTGTCTCTCCCTCTTCTCCACCCCCAGCTGCCCTAACACAGACCCACAACACAGCAGACTCTCTTCCTTTCCCTGCTAGACCTGTCCTCTGACCGCTACACAGAGCTGACCCGGGGGGAGGGAGCTGGACCGGGGGGCACAGGAGAGGGCCCCGGGCACGCCGCCAGGGCCAAAAGGCTCCGGAACGTGTGCCGTGTGTGGAGCTGTCCCAGCCAGCCCCCACCTCACTTCCAGCGCGGCCTCCTCGGCCGAAGAGCAGCAGCGGTCCGCCGGGGCCTCCATGAGCGGCTCCTCACCGGCCGCCTCCATCCGCCCCGCACCGCTACCAGCCCGTTTACCCTCAGCTCTTAGCAACAAGAACAGCTTCTGCTATTAGCTGACACACACGGTCCGCCAGGCTTAAAGCAGACAGCTGATTGGCCCTTGTCCGCGCGCCAACCAACCAATGAGCACGGGAGGTAGTTAAAGGGCCAGGAGCATGTGGGACAGAAGAGATGTCGGTGCAAAGCCATGAAAGGAGCTGTCTACAGTCACTCTGGCCATTCTCGTACAGGCACCGATCTGTGGCTAATGGGCTAGCTCTGCCCCTGAGTCACTGATTCTGTGCCCTTTAACCCGGGTGATCATTGCTGCCACGTCTGCAAAGCAGGTGGCTGTATGGGATGTGGGAATGAGCTAGCCTGGAGGGAACATCATGGGTTCCCTCGGTTGGCCACCCTGCCTGTCCTTGCGCTGGCCGCACGCTCACTGCTCCTGTTCCAGCAGTGTCTGGCCTTTCACTTAGTGAGGTAGCTGTACCTGTGCTGGTGCTTCTCGTGTTTTTCTTCAAAGAGAGCCGAAAGAAGTTAACCCCTGGAAAGAAGGGACAGTATTTCTCTATATACTTACAGCTTTTAGCCTGGTAACACAGTACGAGCCTCCACGTATTTTAAAAGCAAAATTAGCAATAACCTCTCCTTTTCCCTTTCCTAAAGGGAGAAATGTTATTTATAGTGTCTGGCTTGCTCGTGTTAGTTCGTTATTGCTTATCTGTACAGTGGCAATGTGCAGTTTTGCGATACTGCTATGCGCTCACAGTGCTATAGAGCAGCCACGGAGAGTGGCACTCCTATCCAGAGGCAGCAGGACAAGCCCGTAACTTCCCTCTTGTCTCCACAGGTGCTCTGTATGCCATGCAAAACCAAGATAGGATGAGGAAATGGGTTTATTTTTCCATGGTGCCTTTGAAGGGCTATTGTAGCATGCAGGACTTGTGATGCTGCTTTGGGTTCCTACATGCCTGTCTCCAGGCTGTGATTTAGCTCCTCTTAATTGCTAAAAGAAACTTAAAATGAATTTTCTCTTTTTTTTTTTCACAACCCAAAATGTTGCTGAAACTTTCCTAAGGACAGCCTCTCAGGGGAATGAGAAATCTGTCCTCTAACACAGTTTTTTAATGACAGGAGAAATTATTTTGTTGGCAATGGACATCTTATTTACAGTTCCTGTTTGCCTAGGGCATGGGAGGCTTGTGTAATGGATTGCCACTCCCTTTCACTGCTGAGTTGCTTATTAATTACATAATCAAACAGCAATGACTTAACAAAAAACCATGTTGTTCTGCCATTCAAATGGATAATGGTGTCAGGTTCACGGTCACTGCACCAGTGGCCCTCTCGGTGTTTGCCTGCCGGAAAGATCACCACAGAGAATACTGGTCTTTGTGACATGATGCCTGAGGCCCAAATCCTGTGACAAAACCAAACCAAAAGTCACCAACAGGCAAAACTTTCCCACTGTGCAGAACGGATCACCTGACGAGACTGGAGAAGCTCTGGTTCCTCTATTAGCCTTGGGGGCTTGACAGGGACGCGTCCATTGCCAGGAGGCCCAGGACTGTCCCTCCATTGGCTATAGCTGCCCCAGCCCTCTGGTGTCTGTAAGCGTCCCGTTCCCTAATGATGTACAGCTCTGCCCTGAAAGTGGGTGGGTGTGTGTGGAGCCCCAGGAAGGGAAGCGTTTTACTTCTGGGGCCATAGATCAACTTGGACACTGTGTGAAATTTATTAAGAGAAAGGCTCCTCCATCTCCACTGTTAGACCCCAGGAAAAGCTGGTCCAAGGAAGGCCCTGGTGCCCTCACCTCAACTGAAGAGGGAGCAGAAGTGATGGAGAGCACTTCAGTCCATGCTTCGGTTCTCTTTTTTGCTCTCTGCTCATACTGATGTAGAAGCAAGCACGAATCCTTCGATGATTGCAAGGTAGTAATTAAATCTAACATTTGCTGCACCCCCTTCCCTATTGTGTCCTCTTGGGTTTTCATCACAAAGCAGAATAGCTGCAGGAGAGAGAAACCCTCCTCATCGTCCTCAGGATGGGACTGGGTCAGATTTTGAAGGGCAATAGGTGATGCCGTGCTGCCGCGGCAGGAACTGGCCCAGGAGGCCCTGCCTGGGGGGCTGGCAGTGAGGGA